>NW_026526821.1:56348258-56423258 GCF_024362965.1 Panthera pardus | reverse complement strand
TCTCTCAAAAATAAATAAACATTAAAAATTTTTTAAGTAAAAAATAAAAATTAGTGGTAAAAAAGTTAAAAAATTAATAAATAAAATTAGATTTCAAAAGTAATTAATAGTAAATTGATAGTGGGACAAAATTAGTTCAAACTTTTTGTATCCTATAGGTAGGGTCATTTATTTCTTTTGTGCCTCTAAGAGATGAGTCTTTAGGTTACTATTCTCTCTGTGCAGTCTGTGGGGACCTCAACCAAGAATGTTATCTGGCATTGAAAATAAGAGATTTGAAAATATTTTGTTGAAGAAATTATAATGAAAATAATTCAATTAAAAAAAAAAAAGGAAAACTTTATTTACGAGATGTTATTTTCACCAAAAGGGGCCAAATTATCTAATTTCCAGGAATTGAGACTCAAACCATCAACGACCATCAAATCTAAAGCGATCTAGCTTACATTAGAACAAACATACTTACCAAAGTATTCTTAGACCCGGAGCAGTGTTGCAAAAGGAGCCTGGTGAGGAAGGAATACAAGGAAGATAAAGAAGGTCATTATCACCTAAGCAGATCTTTCAGAAAAAAGCTCACAGCAAGGTCAAGTTAGACTGACTTCCTTCCTTCCTTCCTTCCTTCCTTCCTTCCTTCCTTCCTTCCTTCGTTCCTTCCTTTTAGAGAGAGGGAGAGTACAAGCGGGGGAGAGAGGCAAAGGGAGAGAGGGAGAGAATCCGAAGCAGGCTCCACACTCAGCACAGGAGCCCAACAGGGGCTCAGTCCCACCACCCTGAGATCACCATCTGAGATGAAATCAAGAGTGAGAGGCTGAACAGACTGAGCCACCCAAGCACCCCTCACGTTAGGCATTTCTTCAGTCATTTTAGAGAGGTAGAGATTTTTCTGGGGAGCGTTTGGGATAAAGTTGACCAATTTGAGTAATTTAGGCCAATTGATCTTCTGTAATTCTTCTTCCAGATATCCAGGTCTAACTAAAAATTATCGGGGTGATGTAGACAAAAGAGAGGTTTGGTCCTAGTTACCTGGAATGCAGAATCTGACAGACCTGCCAGGAGGTTCTTATTCAACTACCATTTTACAGTGACAGTCGCCGTATATGCCCAGTCTAGTGCCTTTGTTAATAGCACACGTGCTTCAGGATAAATAACTGAACTTGACAAAAACTTGAATGCTGAATGCGACAGGTCCATTTTTAATTCGCACATTGAGTACTTGAGTACGTAACAATAAAACTGACCTTACTGTGATTTTAAATGATTTTTTTTTAAACTTCAGGCAATGAAGTTTAATATCCATTCTTTAAGAAATGCATGATGCATGTACATCAAAATTCACTTCATAAGCACAAATATGGTCAAGTGATATAAAATCCACTTGAAGTTTAAAATAATGACTTTGCAATTTAAGAGTTGATTTTCAGTTGACCAAATCACTAGAAGGAATTAGCCAGAGAGATAGACATTTGGAAAGTTTTCTCTGTTTTCAAGCTTTTACAGTAAATTTTCTGCAGAGATAGTGTTGTATACATGTAATCTGCACAACAAAGGGCCCCCCATACATACAAAGGTTTCCAAGGTTGAGGCGAAATTGGCATTGTGTAAAGAGCACTGCGTGGCAAAAAGTGCAATAATTTAGGAGTAAAATGACCTTTTGTTTTTCTTCTAGCACTTTCAAGCCAAGGGAACACCGACTTTTGGCAAGTCTTTTAACCTTTCTATGAGTTAACTTGCACATCTGTGAAATCAAATATATAAATGCCTTCCATAGAGAGTTCCCATTACTAAAATCCAGATGGTACTCATTTCTACTTTTTCTCCTGAGACTGACGGACCTGCTAGACTTTGGGGCAATCGGAAGAGTGAATCTTACTTTTTTGTGGCATAGCGGAGGGTCCTTTGCAGACCATTTTCTTTGTGGTCCCATTGAGAGGGTACGGCTGTCTCTAGTGTAAAGCAATGAAGTAGAAGCATATCCCTCTCCCCTTTTCTCTGGCTGCCTTGTCCACTCAGCCTCCATCTTGACTATGACAGTACAAGAAGTGAATTTTAGGGCAATTGTAGGCATTGGACTTCACTTTTATCATTTCCAAAGAAAGAAGGTTTGCTCAAGGAAGGTTTGATGGAACATCAAACTTCATGCTGAGTGAGTTCTCCTCCCTCACATTCCTTCTGGTCTACGATACTCTCTTTAAGCTATTTGGATGGACAAATCCATCCCTTCACGAACACTCACGTCTTCAACAGAAAGAGGTCCTCCGTTTTGGTTCTTTCCTGGATCCTCAAAATCGAGTGCCCTGGACTTTAGCCTAGGAAACAGACTCTTGCATACATCTAAACACAGTCTCTAGGATGGTTCGGGGATTCTATTAAGAAAGCGTCCTATTTGAAAAAAAATTATTTTTTTCTGAAAGTCGATAAACCCTTTTGGACAAATAGATGCACATTTTGACACGAGGGGCATTGTGTAATTTACCCCTGATTTTGGCACCTGGTGATGTCAAGTACGCATATGCAACAACAAAACTCACTTGCTCCTATTGTGGCATCAGCTCCTGGTCAATCCTATTGAGTTAGCCCTTCCTCTCCCCTGTCTAGGATGGGATTGTCAAGTTTCCCAGACACATTATCATTGGATACGATCATGCGTGGACACACTCAAAAGTGTTGCACAAGTGAGATAGTATTATGGTAGAAATGATGTCTGGTTCGCATCTGTATTCCCTCGAATCAAGAGGTCATCTTGGTATAGTACATACCATTGTCGCATGAGCCCAAAAGACAATAAAACAACATTGCCATTAACTGATAAAACAGTGGTTTTGAGATACATCCCAAGTTTAGAGATGTTCAACGTGAAAAATTATGCATCTTGGAATCTACAAAAGATAACAAGTAGGAAAAAATATATACATTTATCCAATTGGATACTATCAGGGTAAACTAGAATGGCATATAAGCACTTCTTAACATGCAGCACAAATAATTATTGCAATATGATATTAAAATAGATTTAGTTTGAGTACTTCGATAGTTCTTTCAGCTTTTTTTCCCACAGATGGCTTATTTGTATGGAATATAATTTTGATCTTTTTCTACCTTAAATCCCTTTGTCGTCTTCTTCTTCTTCTTTCTTTCTTTTTTTTTTGAGTTAAGCTTATCTTTGGATTTAAGAACTCTTTCTTTCAAGTTTATTCATTTATCTTGAGAAAGAGAGAGAGAGAGACAGAGACATAGACAGAGACAGAGAGAGAGACAGCTAGCAGGAAAGGGACAGAGAGAAAGAGAAAATCCCAAGCAGGCTCCATTCTGTCAGCATAGAGCCCAGCATGGGGCTCGATCTCATGAACCGTGATATTATGACCTGAGCCGAAATCAAGAGTCGGACACTTACTCATCCCAAGTTGGGATGCCTGGGTGGCTCAGTCGGTTAAGCGACTGACTCTTGATTTTGGCTCAGTTCATGATCTCACCGTTTGTGAGAGGGAGCCACACATCAGGTCTGTGCTGATAGTGTGGAGCCTGCTTGGGATTCTCTCTCTCTCTTTCTCTCTGCCCCTGTCCTGCTCATACCCTCCCCCCTCTCTCTCAACATAAACAAATAAACTGAAAAAAAGAATCCTTTAACTTATTTAAAAAATTGTTGTCTTCATAACAAAACAAAAACAACAGCAAAAAAAGATATATGATGTGTGTGCATGTGCAGTTTTTTTAGGGAAGCAAGGCACGAATAAGGCCACAAAATAAGCTATGGTTTCTATGTGTGTCTACTCGCTAAATGAGCTTTCAGTTTCAGAAAGGGTCTTTATAGTAGTGTTCTCTGTAGTGTCCAATATTATGGTTTGCTCCAATCTGGGTTATGTAGTAACTTCTGTGTAGATTTGAAGAATAACCTTACTATGTTATCACTAAGGCAACAATACTCAGCATAGACAATGTAGACAGTATAGACAATACTCCAAAATGGAAAAAAAAAAAGATTTCAGTTTCATTAAAAACATGATGGAACAAAAAGATTTGCAAGTAAATTGGCTATGGATTAACTACGGAATATGAAAGGTCTTTGTAATTTAAAAGGTGGTTTTAAAAAAAAGAATGTATTTCGACAAGCACCAATTCCTTTTTTCAACAATTGTATGCTCTTTTGAGTACGACCGGATAGCTTACGCTTTATTTTTCCTTATTTTTCAATAAAGAAAAAGTATTTGCCCCTCTTTTTAGATTATCACTAATCTGTAAGAAAAAAAAAATCCTCCCTAGTTTCTTTGTAACCGTTAAATGTATAGCGAAATATTTTTTACCCTGAGACGTTCATGTCATCTGGGTGTTTAAGATCATGTGTTTGTGAGGATAAAGAATCCTAGCCTGGCTTCTAATTTACTACAGACTCAGAAAGACATGTGTTGACCTGCATGGCCAACCTCAACAGACCAGTATTTAAGAAACAGCACAGGAAGTGACACAGAGAAACAAAGCTGGGACACCTGTCCGGGTCACTGTTGACCCATCATGCTTAACTAATTTTTTAGTGATCTCTGACCCAGATTTCCACAGTTCCACAGGGATTTATATCTTTCATGCAACAAATCCTACACCTGCGTTCAATTAATGAAACAAAACTCAACTTTGTTATCTGATGAACTGAGCAAGCAGGGCCATTGAGACAATTGTTTTATTATTGTATTGACAAATTATCCTATTAACAACTGGCTACTACAAAAATCAATTAAAATCTTGGCTGGGAAGTTTGAATATAGTTGGATAAGTAGAAATGGGAATTAAATAGTGTGTTGGTAGTTTTTTAAAATGTAGTTCATAAATTAGCAGCAAGCATATCAAAAGCAGAAATTTGTCTTGAAAATAAGAATGCTAAGTTATAACAGGGCATATGGAGCTGTTCAGCATTTAGTTTCATTTTATTTCATGCTTCTCAGTATTTGAATGGTATCAATGCTTTTTTTCTTTCCCTCTAATATATATTTCTAAGCATTTAATTTTTAGTGATTCCTTACTGTTGTATTTGATAAACTACCTTGTAAAATATTTAAGATGTGGAATGATAATGTTTGGATCTTTGAAGCTTTGGTCATAAAAACAGGATTCATTAATTTCCTTCCTTACTACAGTAATTCTTATTAATTTAGAATATTGAGTTGGAATCCATGGACAAGGAGATTTAAGACTGAATAGTATTTTGACTTCGGGAGTCAAAAAGAACTATTGTCCTTTTGCTAAACAAAAATTTTACTTTCTTAGCTAGTATAGAGAAAACCTAATGATATCTTGGCATTTACTTCTGCCCTCTAAATACTCTTTAACTATACTTTCAGCAAAAGTAAGCAAAATCCGGTATGCTCTATAAAGACAGCAATATGCTTAAGGTGTTTAAAAATCATTTAATTGAAACTCAAAATACACTTTTGTAAAGAATAATCAGAGAAACCACCCATGATGGAGAAACAATGAAATGCTCAGGACAAAACTACATCTCTTCTAAGGTATATAACCTTTAATGGTATCTACAAACCCGGTAAGTATTGCTTTGGAGGGTGGAGGAAATTAACTTTCACCTAGTCACTGATGTATTACCCTTGAAAGTAACTTAGGAATGTATAACTTTAAAATTTGAAAGAGAAAGACTAATTTTGCCACTGAGCATGTGCCAAATGGTTCATAAAGTTGTCAGTATGTTATCTTTTCCTATAAATAGGTTTGCTGATTGCAGAAAGCACACATTTGTCTAAATGATACCTGATCTCTGTCATTCACATGATAGATTTTTTTTGCTTGAAAGATGTCATCAGTCAGTGCTGAAGAGAGAGTATTGATAATCAAGTGAAAGAACAATTCAGAAAAAAAAAGATAGAGGAAAAAAAGAGGATGTTAGAACAATTGTACCCCATTCAATCCCTGAATAGCTCCGTTTCACCCCCAGGAGTACAGAGACACTAACTGGAATACAAAAGGCAGCAATAAAACGCAGAGAAAACAAAGGAGCCTCAGAAACTTCAAGGCTGATATGAAACTCAAATCCATATTATGGATTAAGAACCTAAAATAGTCACAATAAAAATCGACTGTTAATATATAGTGCATTCAATTAATTCTTCCTAATCATATCCATAGTGCTTCTACATGTATTCTCTGGTATCTTAGTAGTTTTCTTTCTTTCTTTCTTTCTTTCTTTCTTTCTTTCTTTCTTTCTTTCTTTCTTTCTGTTTTTTTAATATGTATCAGGTATACAACATAATGTCTGAATATATGTACGTATTGCAAAATGATCACCAAAATAAGTTCAGTTAACATCCATCACTGCACATATTTTGGTTCTTTAATAACTTACTTCACTTTTCCCTCTTCAAATGCCTTTAACCGATTATCTAAGCAAGTATCTAGACAGTAGACATTTGGTTTCCAAATAGTTTTATAGGATTATTAACAATGTGGAATAGGCATCTTATCTCCTTCTTTGACCTCCATTCTTACCTGGCCCTTTAGCCAGGTTGGGTGGTTTTCTAACTGAGGACTAAGTGTCTCACAGGCTTTCCTGGGTACATTTGGTGGCTCTCTGTGCATGTCCTCTCCACTTCAACAGATATCCAGATGCTATGTATTTTTTTTTAAGTCTAGCTCATCTTCCATCTCTACTGGGAAGCAATCCCTCTGCACTCCCATGAGAAGTTGGCTGCCAATTCTCACAACTGGTCTAGCGGTTGAAATCTATACAACTCCTCTGAACTATGCTAGCAAGGAAAGGCCAAGAAATACATGGGCATAAGGAACACAAGAATGCCAGAAAAATGCTGAAATGGTTGTCTCATGCAGCCTGAGGAAAGAGTTGGGAATGGTGACCATGTATGTGAATTCCCTCAACCCAGTGGAGAATGTGTGACTCTGTAGAGACCCAGGCTAAATGGACATGGTGGCCATAAACAGCAGTGAAGTTGGAGTTAATCAAAACGTATTATTTGTAAGGAACTGTGGCAATGGCTAGCTGATGAGGAACTCTCTGGGCCACTGGGGTCCTAACTGATATATAGAAACCTCCTACGTATGCAGAAACAAACTCCAGCTTTCAAGAATGAAGGCCTGATTGGAATCACCATAAGGGAAAGCCATTGCCTCTTGTTCAATTTTAAACTCCAAATCTGTTTGTGGCCTAGTATCTCTTGGATGAAGGGTAGGTCAGGTACACTTCAGGGATGGCTCTACCATAATACCACAAAGGTAGTATAAGTCCATTTCTTAGACCCAAAGACTTGTATCTATATTAATCCACCGGGAACTTATGGGGACCAGACTTATGGGGATCAAGGGATGGAGGTTTAACTCAAATCTATCATAAAGGTTGGCTCTATTTGTTGCATATAAATTTGGAATGGACATCCCCAGCTTTTAGCTAAAAACTCACGAGCCATGGAATGAGGGCCATTCAGGTAGAATGGATCAAGGTAAAGCCTCTTAAGTCATATTCACCAATGTTGATTAAAATCAATACTATATATTTTGGAATATTTATGATCTAGTGCTACTATCATAGATTTGGATGCAGCCATGGAAATTTCTCTAACATTGATTTTTAACTAGGTTGGTTGACCAGAGCTGATAACAGGTAGGGCTAGGGCTTGTATAAGAACAGATAATGACTCAAATTTCAGTTACTGTTCAAGATACAGTCAGTTTTTTGGAGAAAACAAACCCTGACTGAGCGCTGTCATTCTGACAATTGGTTTTTATCTATCCCATTAAACACAGAACATCAGAAACAATTTTCTCTTACCTGGAAGGAACAGTTATGCATCTTTCCTGTATTCACCCAGAGCTAAGCTAATTCTCCATCTTTGTATCATAATTAAATCTTTAAGCATCTTGATCATCTCACCCTTCTACAGAATATCGCACTGATCCACTTACTGATGGAATAAGATAATAGGACCTGGTGAGCATGAAGTACAAGAATGTTATGGTAGAAACATAAGTGACTGAGCTAATATAGAGATAAACCTGAAAATGTACTCCGGTATTTGAGGGTCTAGTGATCTGGAACATACGATAAGCTGTTGTACATTGTACTCACCACCCCTAGAAAGGTACAGTGCCTGATTAGCCTCTGAATTTTGGAGGCAATTCATGTTGCGTTAGGTATGCTGGCTGTCCCCACTTATGAAATCATCCATAATGGGTGCCAGCTTTGAATGTGGCCGAGGGAAAGACCCTTCTTTGGTTCGTCAGCTATTCTAGACTCTAGTTCAATCATGTAGATCAGTTGACAGTATGACACCACACATTCAGTGTGCTCCTGCGTTTTGGAGCTCTCTGTGGAAGACATCATTTCCTTCTAGAGGGAGAATTCTTGACTTTGCAGCTGGATCCTGGTAGAGATTGATTACCTGGCTGTCTATACCAAGTGTCCATGTGAATGAGCTTTTCTTAATTATTTAGTGTTCTCTCACCTACCCAATCTTAGTGATGGATAATGTCTCCCACTTCATGGTGATCTCCATAATTGAATAGGAGTGATATAAACAGGACTGTACCCAAAAAGGTCCAGACAGCGCAAGTAAATTGCCTGGAAAGGTGATTCGCACTCTTAGAAGCTTTACTCCTAATTTGTATCTGCACAAAAGGAATCATGGGGGTTACCAGGGACCAGCTGCTCGAGAATGAATAAAATCGTAACTGCCTGGTTTAACATACATTTTCCTTAAGAGAAGTGCATTAGAAGTGGTGTTGCAGTATTTAAAACCATATTTAAGGTGTCTCCACAGTACAGTAAGGAGGGAGAATTTTCCCAGTTGGCCAAATTTTGAGCAGGATACCCGGTCACCCACTTTTCCTGTGGAAGAGATACAGAACTACACTACTTGCCACATCTTATCTAATGTTAATGTTAGCTAATGATCAGCAACTTGGAGAATGTTAAGACTGGGGGATTGGTAACAGGAAGTTTGAGTTTTCTCAACAAGGCAAATGGATATATATATATATATATATATATATATATATATATACAAATACATATATATGTGTGTGTACATATATATACATATATATGTGTGTGTATACATACATATATACACACATAATACATACATACATACACATATATGTGTGTATATATAATAATGTATGTATAATAATGTATATATTATATATAATGTAAAATATATATAACGTTATATATATATATATATATATATATATATATATATATAATCCAATGTGTATGTGTGGGACTAGATAAAAAGGGTATGGAACAATTGTGGAAGGAGCATAAAGTTGCATTCGGGATGATTTTATTGATATGCACCCACTAAGCAGAGATTCCGGATTTTAGTTTTGTGGTTTGAGGGGGTTAAAAAACACTCTAAGAGTCTGATTGGTTGGAGGGCTGAAACACGCACTAATAGGTGTCCTGTAGAAAATGCAGGTGAAATGACAGAATTGTCTTGGCATTCTCTAAAGAAAGGTATCCAAAGGCTTATGGAAACAGGAAGGTTAGAGTGGATTTATCACGAATAACCCGCTCTCTCAGCCTGGGAGGGTCAGAGGATCTACCCTTTACAAGTGTGGGAAATACAGTTGAGAGAGCAGTCACACACACCACTCTTAAGTTCCAAATGGGTCTGAGCTCTTGGTGATTCCAGTTTTATAGGAATTCGCTTTAACCCAGGTAGCAAGACACCTAAATCTTCAGTGGACTTTGTCAGAGGAACAGGATACATGGCAATATCAGTGAATCCCATTTGATATAGCATATCACTTATTTTTCGGTGAATCTGTTCCTTGGTCATAAATAATGACATAAATATGTCATAATAATGACCTGCATGGTTGTCACTGTGGTGGTGACAGCCTTTGAGGTATTCTCATGTCCTGGCAAGGGGAGACTCTTCTCTTGCCTCTTCCGGCTCCTGGAGATTTCGGGATTTCCTTTGCCTTTGGCTGTATCGCACCCATCTCTGGCTCTGTTTGACGTCACCTTGTCTTCTGTGTGTCTCTGTCTTCTCTTCTTCTGTCTCTTATAAAGACACTTGTTACAGGATTTAAGTCCCTTCTGGATAATCTGAGTGATCTCGTTTTAAGATTCTTAATTACATCTGCAAAGATCTTTTTAACAAAGGTAAAATTTTAACAAGGTGACATTCCACAGGTTCAGGGGGTTAAAAAAATAAGCATATATATATATATATATATATATTATTTTTTTTAATGTTTATTTTTTGAGACAGAGGGAGACAGAGCATAAGTGGAGGAGGGAGGAGGGGCAGAGAGAGAGGGAGACACAGAATCTGAAACAGGCTCCAGGCTCTGAGCTGTCAGCACAGAGCCCGATGCGGGGCTCGAACCCACGACCCGTGAGATCATGACCTGAGCCGAAGTTGGACGCTTAACCAAGTGAGCCACCCAGGCACCCCTAGGCATATATTTTTTGGGGAGCTACCATTCAACCCCCTACAGTCACCCATTATTTTTATATCAGTAGTGCACTCCACTTGGTTGCTGACTAGTATCCCCTTGAACAGATATACCATTCTCCGTGTATCCATTTGTCTTTTGATGGACATTTGATTGCTTCCAATTTAGGGCAATTGGGGAAAAAAGGCCGCTCTAAACATTTGTGTGCAAGTCTTAGTGTGGACAGAGGTTCTCATGTCTCTTGTCTGAATGCTTTGGTGAAGATTCCGTCTATAGATCTCCTGAGCTTTCTCTCCATGAAATTCCTCTCCTGCAAATGCTCACTGCCTAGTCCTGCCTATAATCTGAACTGTGCCTTTGCAACTCTTGGAGAGTGCTAGGCTCTAACTGAGTACCTCGTCCTCACAGTGCACACTGGAGGTTCCCTCCCCATGCTCTGTGGGTCAATCACAGAGCTCATGTGTTTGTTTCTCTGCTCTTAATGGTCACTGACTCATTCCACCTGCTGTCCAGTGACTGACCACTCCTGTTCCATATATTCCATCTCTGTTTTAGTTGTTTCACACAGGAGACTAAAGGTTTACCTATTATTCACGCATGTCAGGGAAAAAAAATGCTCTACCCTTATGATATGTTTTTCTTCTTTTGATTTAGAAGGTTATTTTCCATAATGGACAAGACTTGCAAAATTAGATTTAAGCATTTATGTTAACATTTTTGGGTCTATAGCATTTTGCCATTTGCGTTAGAAATAGCTTTCTCCTTCCCTCGATGATCTTCTTGTTGCAAACATTTGAAAAAATTCTTTCTCATGTTTATTTTTGAGAGAGAGGGAGAGAGCGCATGAACAAGGGAGGAGCAGGGAGATAGGGAAACACAGAATCGGAAGCAGGCTCTGAGGTGGCAGCACAGAGCCCGGTGCGGGGTTCAAATTCACAAACCGTGAGATCACGACCTGAGCTGAAGTCGGCTGCTTAACTGAGCCACCCAGGCACCACTTGCTGCAAAACTTTTAACACTGCTGCTGCCATGCATCGAAAAGCTCAGCTCATTCCAGGATTTTGTCTTCCTATTTTTTTTATATTTATTTATTTATTTATTTATTTATTTAGAGAGCAGGAAAGGGGCAGACAGCGAGAGAGAGAATTCAAAGCAGCACTATCAGAGCAGAGCCCGACGTGGTGCTGGATCTCATGACCCTGAGATCATGACTTAAGCCGAAATCAAGAGTCAGACACTCAAACAACTGAGCCACCAAGGCGCCCCTAGGAGTTTGCCTCCTTGACACAGTTTTTGCAGGTTTCCACACCCTATGGTGTGTGTGTGTGTGTGTGTGTGTGCGTGTGTGCCTGCATGTATGTGCATGTGTGTGTGTGTACAGGAGCTCATGTGCATTTGTACGTGTGAACTGTTTTTATTGTAGGTTTTAAAAGGGCAGGAGATTTATGCTTCACAGGGGCATCTCTTTACTGAATTTTCTTTGTTGAATTATTAGTAATTTTCTTCCTAATATGAAATACAGAGTAAGATTTCATTTGAATACCTTTCAAACAAAACAGCATGCTCACTGTATTACAGCTCATTATTTGGTTTGATTATATACATTAGCAAATTTCTTGGGAAAAATACCCAAGGCCTCACTAAAATTGGCTCTTATTGTTTCTGAAGATAATTTCTAATGTAATATCTTTGGAATATTCTTGTGAGACATTAAAAATGAACATTCTCCTGGGAAATCTAAAATCAATTCATATTTCCCCTACCCCAAACAGTAGTAGTTTAAATAAGATTACTTGAATGTATTTATGAAATTTGAAAGAAAAGTACAAAATCAAATCTTTGAGCTATGATAAATTATTGATTAAACTATGGATATGTGCCTGTGTGTTTGAACATACATTATGTGTGATATATACTCCTATATATGGGTTGGTAGATACTTATACAGGTAAATAATATGAGACATAAATCATTATAAATGCTTAAAATATATACATTATAACATTTATGATGACAGCTATAGAAACACATTATTGATACAGGTAAATCTAAATATAATAAATAACCTAAATAATATATTAATATAATTCATCTAAATAATTACATATTGGTATATCAAGTACAAAGATCATAGTTCCCTGATACTTTTCAACTTTGCCTATCAATATGTTTTATTAAACAATTGGAAGAATTGAGTTAACCAAAAGAAATTCCTCTCAAAATACTTGTTTGAAGCTAATTTACTACTTTATTTAAAAAAAAACAACTCAGAGGGGCACCTGGTTGGCTCAACTGGTTGAGTAGCTGACTTCAGCTCAGGTCATGATCTCACAGTTCATGAGTTCAAGCTCTGCATTGGGATCTGAGCTGACAACACAGACCTTACTTTGGATCCTCTGCTCCCCTCTCTCTGCTCCTCCCCTGCTCATGCTCTCTCTAAAAAAATAATAATAATAAAAAAAGCTCAGAAAGTCTCACATGCTTACATATGAAACTACTCCCATGGTAGAGTACACATGACTCAATTTAACCAACTGAAAGTGTCACAAGTGAATAGCAAAGTGAAATCTGACTGTTTAGTAACATTCTATGTACTGGTCTATATACCATTCATCAAAACTCTGCAAAAGATCACTTACTGATTAGAATTTGCCTACTTGTCTTATATTTTGGAAACTTTTTAATTGTAAAAATGTAGTCTTATTAAATAAATTCACTCTGAGTTTTAGCATAGGCTTCTCTTAAGTTTTAGATTTTTTTCTTTCACTAACATAACGTATATTTACTATGGATTTCTTTCCCGTGATTAGATATTCTCTTTCTATAAATAATTGATTGCTTTCTTTAACCGCCTTTCAGCCGATTGTTGAATGAAATTCTTGCTTTTCTGTTTTGTACTGGAAAGCAATCAATATCACCTGCTATATACAATGATATGCCCATGTGTTTAATACTGTGTAATTTTTTAGGCATTTGTGCATGAATGAGAAATACATTTCAACTCCCACACGCTGGATGTCCAACTGGTTGTGGTTCTGAGATTGTTGTGAAGAAGTAATAAGTAATGAAACAACTGACTGGCCTTCTGAGGAAGGGGTCAATCACACCCCCTTCCATAACTGCTGGTTGTCTGCAAGACGAGGAACAAAGCTCTCAAAGCTGGGCATGTCACATACAACCCTCCATGAAGTATCTCATACCCGCTTCTCCAGCTCATTGCCAGGCTTCTCCTCCTCTGCACTCATCACTCTAGTAGTCAAATACTTCAAGTTTCTGGAACATTCTATACGTCTATACCTCTGCTGAGAAAGCTCCCCAAACCTTGTGTCCTCCTCATTTCACTTCCCTTGGCCTACTCCCCTTGGGTGAGAGCAGTTCCCTAATAGAGCATTTTGTATAGGATTAACTCATTCTGGCTTTTCCTGGCTAAGTTCCCAAATTTCAGTGTTGGAAACATGGTTCACACTTGGCATGGGAAAGAATGGACCCGGCAGCTGGAATATTTGTCTCCCTTGACCTTCATCTGAATCTTTGGAGGATTGTCATCTCCAGGCCTGGCAGCTTTTTCAGCCCCCCCAACCCCCATCAAGAAAGAACAGACAGAAATAATGAAAAAATACGTTTCAATAGCCAGTAAATATGCTATAATCTAGAATCCGAGTGACCTCCTTTCTAATGTTTGGATTTTTTTTTTAATCATTGAGCTAACGATTTCCACATCTAATGAAAGCTCAAATTCCCAATTGAAATTCTCACCGGAATTTTACATCCTCAGTCCTTTCTGATAGGTAAGGACTAACTAATCATCTGCACAATCCTCAAACATATGTATCTGCACCTATTTGCTCACGACCCCACACAGGGCTTGGCCAAGAACACATTACCCAGATAATCCTGTCCAATGGTCTCCAGCCAACTCCAGCAAAGAGAAGGATACTTCCTGGCCCCTAATCCCGCCTTCTCCATGCAAACCCCAAAATGGTGATGTGCTATCCTTAAGAACAATTAGGATTATTGTGCTCTTTGATCCAAATTGTGGCTGATGATGCCTCTTTCCATTCTCTTCCATTTTTCCTCGTTTCTCCTTCAAAGTATGACTGTCTATGCCAGTCCACTGGAAGAGATTAAGTCACCACACTTTAGCCAGCACCTGTGGGATCCCTCCTCTCCCACAAACAACGCTGAGGGGTCTTTTTCGCATGCCTTGCCAGAGAGCTCATCTTTGAATCAAGCAGCCTCAACCATCCTCCTTCCCCTCCATTAAGATGCCTGTCACTTGTCTTGGTCCTGTTGTTACTCCAGTTGAAGGTCACAGCTGCAGTTTCCCACCGTCCTAGTAAAGAGCCCAGGGCATGCCTTAGTGGCCTCGTCCATCCTGAGGCTGGAGAGGGCCCGGGGCTCAGGCATGAGTAGGGCATCCTGCCAGCCTGGAAAAGTGCAGGGTACGGAATGGGCAAAAAGAGCCTGGCCTCCAGAATGGAATTTATTTAGGCTTGATGTCTAAGGTGAAAGCAGAGATTTTAAACTCCCAGAATGCAAAGAACCCCCGAGGAGAGGGGGCAGGAACAATCTGCTAATGAGGTCATAGGCTATTTTATTATTCAGGTGCGTTCTAAACTGTTCTTGCCATGCCTGGCTTTTCAATTCATAATCAGCCTCCTCAGATAATGTTTGCACTTGGATACTCATGTGAAATTTTGTCATTCTTATTTTCTTCCAGATTTTCCTCTTAGTTTCTCATCCACTTGGGTTCATATGTGTGTTGTCATGTGTTCTATTGACAGGCCAAAGGATGGCAACACGGAAAACCGAGGCAACAGATCCAGGCTTTCTAGCTTTGGTTTCTCGAAAAATATGCATGGTGAGGCACCCTGATTTTTGCTGTTGCTTCTTTGGTCTTTTTTTTCTAGAAAATCTGAATAGGTTAGAAGAGAAACCATACCCAATCTCTATCATTCCCTGAAAGGGCAATCTTTCAGTTATAGGCCCTTGTTCACCCCTACCTCTCCGCAGGTGGGTACTTCTAGTCCATCATGTCTTGCCTCAGAAGCCACCACCTCCGGGAAGCCCTTCAAAATCTCCTACCTCTGGATTAGGTGACTCTTTTTTCTTTTCTTTTCTTTTCTTTTCTTTTCTTTTCTTTTCTTTTCTTTTCTTTTCTGTTTATTTATATTTGAGGGGGCAGGCACAGAGAGAGAGAGGGAGAGTGAGGATCCCAAGCAAGCTCTGAGCTGTCAGTGCAAAACCCAGTGTGAGGCTGGAATTCGCAAACCATGAGATCATGACCTGAGCTGAAGTTGGATGCTTAACTGAATGAGCCACCCAGGCACCCCAGGTTACTCTTCTGTGTAGTGTGGCAACATCTAGTTATTTGCCCATCAGAATTCTCACTGAACTGCATTCCAGTTTCATGTGTGATTATCAGCCTCCCCATGAGGTCTTAAGTTGTTTGGGCATATTTTTTGCTTTTCATCCTTGTGTTTCTTATCAACAAAACATACTCATGCTCAATACGTATTTGATGAATTAAAACACAAACTACGCATTTGATAAAAAGTCTGTTTCTTCTTCCTCTGTTTTTATTTAGTATTAAAGATGTGGAAATGAAAGTTCCTTTCCACTGATGTTTTAAGAGAAAATGATAGTCTATTCAAGTCAAAAACACGTTATGAAACATAATGAAGCCAAAATGTTCACATCTAATGACTGAAGTAGATGGCTCGTCTCCTGATGACTTAAAAAACATACTTTAAAATAATAGACAAAAACCAGGGACAGAAACATGAATGTTTCAGTCTTGGATGTTGTGTGTGTGTGAGATAGAGCTACAGATAAATAAAAACACACTTATGGGAAAGTTTCCCCTTTCCTGGAATAGATTTCAGCACCATTTGCTATAAATCCAACATGTAAAAGTTGTCTATTGGAGAAAGAAATAATTTCTGCTTAAGTAAAGGCCAAGGATTTCAATCTAATAATTATAAATACTATTGCTAACAAACATCTTGACGTATGTCTTCATGGATATCCAGAAGAGAATAAATATAAAATATTAATAACTCTGCAGTAACAAGACTACAAAAAAGTATAATTTTTTAATTTTAAAGAGTTGATATTCATATGTTATGTTAGTAAAAATTTGTATTAAATAATTAGATGCAATGAATTATTCAACAAAGATGAAAAGTAGAAGAGTTTTTAAGGATCTATAATTTAAAAATAAAGGATGTTAGTTTAACCAGACCTAATTATTTCATTAAATATTTAAGGCAAAATATATCCTAAATTGTATTTGGATTTTAAATAGTTCTGCTTTTAAAAATCTAACCATTTTGTACCAAAAAGAAAAAGCAAAAAACCAAGTACATTTGTTTCCATGCATGTGAAATCTTGCTATTTTGTATTTTGCTTATCGTTAAAATAAATTACAAAATTCTGTAGGCACCCTTAAAATTTGTCTTTATCTATTTAAGCAGCAACATAATTAATATTTTACAGATACAATAAATATGTTTCTTTAAAAATTAATTTATTTTCCATATTCATTTAAATAATGGTGGTGTATAATTTTTAAACATTAACATTTTTGTAAGATATTTCTCCAACTTTACTAGTGATAGTTTAACATAATTTAATAATAATACATGTACATATTTACCCAACGTCAAATTTTCCAATTTGCTGTGTAGTAAACACATAGCTTAGTGATTACTGCCATTGTGTTATTTTTGAATAGGAAGGCTAGTGCAAGAATATGTAACTATAAAACATAAAGCTTTATTTGCTTCTGTCATATGTGAGAACTTTTCCTCAGTTATATCTCAAGGCAACGTTAACACCCTAACTACTTAAAAATTTTTTTTGAATTTTTATTTATTTTTGAGAAAGAGAGAGCAGGAGAGGGGTAAAGAGAGAGTGGGAGACACAGAACTCAAAGCAGGCTCCAGGTTCTGAACTGTCAGCACGGAGCCCGAAACAGGGCTCAAACTCACAAGCTGTGAGATCATGACTCGAACTGAAGTTGGATGCTTAACTGCTTAAAGCCATCCGGGCATCCCAACATCGTAATGATTTTTAAAGCAATTTTTAACATTAAACTTAGGGTTTAATAAAACTCTATCACACCCACACAAACACAAGTATCAAAAAAAAAAAAAAAAAAGAAAATCACTGCAGTCAGGATAAGAATGGTTTTATTAGATATAAAAATACATATACTACCTAGCTTCTGTTAATTTTATCATTTTTAATTATTTTTGAAACCTAAATACCATGTTCAGGGTTAAAAGTTAGAAAGGAAAAGATGCAGGTTAATTGCACCACATTTATTAATAAAAGCAGATGCATTTTGGGGTGCCTGAGTGGCTCACTTGGTTAAGCATCCAATTCTCGGTTTCAGCTCGTATCATGATCTCTCAGTTTCGTGAGTTCGAGCCTCATGTCGGGCTCTGTGCTGACAGTACAGAGCCTGCTTGGGACTCTCTCTCTCTCTTTCTCTCTGCCTCTCTCCCACTTACACCGTCTCTATCTCTCTCAAAATAAAAATATTAAAAAAAAAGCAGATGCATTTTAAACTGTGAGTGGCATACAGGTAAAAAGTGATTTAGTATAGTCAAGAAACCCCACATTAAATGATTTTTCCTGAGATTATCTCATTTATTTTTTTCCAGATAACTATGTGCTTAATTTATTTTTTTTAAGGCAATATTTAAGGTTAGCACATTATGTGTCTAGCACATTCTGTGAAGCAGCTGATAGGGCAGATCCCATAGTATATTGATGTTCAACTTTCATTTAAGAATTTATGTTACATCTTTGGGGACCCCTAGGTAGCTCAGTTGGTTAAGCCTCCGACTCTTGATTTTGGCTCAGGTCATGACCTCACAGTTCGTGGGTAGGTTCGAGCCCCGGATCAGGCTCCAGGCTGACAGCAAGGAACTTGCTTGAGATCCTGTCTCTTCCTCTCTTTCTGCCCCTCCCCCACTCATGCATGCACTCTCTCAAAATAAAATAAAATAAAAAGAATTTATGTTACATCTTTGAAAAATTACATTATTACATAGCTTTGCTTTATCCAATGTGAACAACTCAATATCCTTGATGGGATTTATCCTTTGAACCACTTTGTAATCCATTCCTCTAGATTATTTCAAATTCTAAATTATATCCTTCTTCAAGTAACTACAAGGCCGAGGCAATATTCTCTTAATCATGTGACAAGTATTCAATACAGTGGGACGTGTCCCCAGTGATTACAATACTTTTCAGGTAGGCACATCCTAAGAGTAATTTGTTAATACCAAGCCCACACTGTGGCCAACAAACCTCAACAAACCATGCTCTCCTTGCATGGTCTACAGCAGGCACCTGGCGATAGGAGGTGATTTGGTGGTGGCTGATGAATAGAGTCATGAGGACAGTCTTTGAAGGGGGGATTTTAGAAAACCCTTGGCTTGATTCCTTCTCCATAATGGCACTTCTGAATTCGGGGTTGTCATTTATTTGGGTCACATATGGTGAGTGGCAAAAGGAATAGGGGGATGACGTAATGGCATGTCTGACTTAAGGCATGATGTGGAAAGGGAATTTCGACTGTCTTTATGCCAAGGAGGCTCATAAAATCCTGTGATATTTAAGCCTGTCAGCACCTTTTCCATTTTCTGGCCCCTCTCACAGCTCAGTCACCCAACAGGTAAAAATCCCATACCCAGCATTTCCCTGTCATGACAAACTTACTTGTCATGATCCATCTTGCTAATTTTTAATTCTTGTACTCATTTCTCCTGGTCTCTGTTTGCTTCTTTTCTTTTTAAATTTTCTGTAGTGTTTATTTACTTTTAAGAGAAAGAGAGAGGGAGAGAGAGAGCACCAGTGGGGAAGGGGCAGAGAGAGGGAGACACAGAATCCAAAGCGGGCTCCAGGCTCTGAGCTGGCATCACAGAGACTGACACGAGGCTCGAACTCACAAACCGTGAGATCATGACCAGAGCCGAAGTCCGATGCTTAACCGACTGAGCCACCCAGGTGCCCCGCCCTATCTGTTTGTTTCTTAATTGACATATTATACAACTGTGTAATCAAATATTGAATTCTTATTTGTTTAATGTAGCCATGCCTTTGTACTCCCCAAGCAGTTGTAGACAGGCAAAATATATTATGAGATGTCCTACTAAAAAATCTGTTTTCTAAACGATATTTGTGGACTACACTGTATTCTCAAGGGATGAAATGGTACAAGATTTTGTTTGTGGAGATGACTGATTAGGAGCAAACATTACACAAATTGCATGTGTGTGTGTGTGTGTGTGTGTGTGAGAGAGAGAGAGAGAGAGAGAGAGAGAGAGACGTTGAGATAAAAGAGGGCTGAGCCCCATTCTCAGGAGGCACTACTGAAGTCCTTGCCCTCCAAGTGCATGGCCTCATTATCTCTCCCTTCCTCTCTCTATCTCTAGCCTCTCCTTGCTCCAGTTTATCTTGCACACCTCTGCCACAGTGCCCTTTCTAAAATGCAAATTTGATCTTGTTTCTCTCATGCTCAAGGTCTTTCAGGATAAAACAACAGTTTCTCAGCGGGCTTCCAACCTAACGTCAGCCATCTCTGGTTTATAAGCTCTTCTCCGGCCAGACGGGGCTACCCGCACGGGCCAGAGCACTGCTAATCCCTAGCATTTGCCCATGCTATTGCTCGGGCTGACCTTTGTCCCTGCGCTGTTGATCACTTCATCCTTGGTGTGACCATGGCACTTGCTTTGGTGAACTGCAGTGATTTGCGTCCTGTCCTCATCTGTCCCTTCCATCACAGGATATGTTTCTTGGATGAAAGCCCTCTGTATTTATACTTGTATTCTCAGGGCCTAGAGCATAGTAAGTGGTCTTTAATTTTTTTTTTAATAACTGATTTAAATGGTTGCAAAATATTTTCTAGATAAATGAAATAAATTGTCTGATATAGGTCACTAGACAAAAACATCTCAGAAAAAAATTATTCTCAAAAACATACACCAGCTGTTGATGGGTATGGTCTGATCTTTTTTTTTTTTTGTCTGTTTTCCTTTTTAGGCTTTATTTCTTTATTTTGAGAGGGAGGAGAGGCAGAGAGAGAGTATCGCAACCCGTTTCCACACTTTCCGTGCAGAGCGCCAAGTGGGGCTCAATCTCACCAACCGTGAGATCATGACCTGAGCAGAAGTCAAGAGTTGGGCCCTTAACCGACTGAGCCACCCAGGCGCCCCTCTAAACTGATTGTTATGTTGATCTTGAAAATGTTCCCTTTGTGGGGTGCTGGGCGGCTCAGTCAGTTTGGCTTCTGACTTCAGCTCAGGTCATGATCTCACGGTTCATGACTTCAAGCCCACCATGGGGCTCTCTCACTTCGGACCCTCTGTCCCCTTTCCTCTCGGCTCCTCCCCCACTCCCTCTCCCCTTAAAAATAAATAAACATTAAAAAAAAAAAAAGAAAGAAAGAAAATGTTCCCTTTGCTATATTTGAGTTGAAGGACTGGAACTGGTAGAATGTGCTCCCTTTCGGAAGGCTAATTAATATAGGAGAATGCTACAGTATTCCTCTTTGTCCATTCTTGTCTTTCATCAGAGGGTTAATACTTCTTGGGTAAATCATATATTTAGTTCTGGGGATGTGGAAATGTCCTCATAACCTCACTTAGCAGTGGGCATACATGAAGTCACAATTGTTCAACAAATGAATGAATGAACTGGCAGAATCAGAGGGTGGAGGTAGTTTTTAGTCATGAGCAGGAAGAAATAAGGCCATGTATGTCTCCTGCCCCTTTCTCCTTTGCCCATCCCATAGAAAGCTCCACTTCATGTTGGCCTGCAAATGAGGTGAGAGGCAGCAAAGAGCTGAGAAGTAAGGAAAAGCAATAAGGCTGCTGAGGAGTGGATCACAGTGTTTCCCAGAGAAGCCTCTAGAAGGGCAGGAGCTCTATGGCCAAGTCTGAGCCGTTGTAACCAGACAATAATTTGAGGAGTTCTTATTATTGTGGTAGAAGAACTTAAAAAAGAATCCTTCAACTTACCCATACACACGAAGGTCACCTTGATGGTGGATAATCTCACTGAATTAAGAACATCTCTGTTTCAGTCTCAGGCATTGGCAGAAAAAAATGGGAGGGGGTGACCAATCCATTCCATCCAGAGGCTGGGTACAATAAGGTTTCCAAGATTCACAACTTTTCACATTCGCAACTTATAAGCAGCTCTTTGGTAGTCCTAAAGGACAGCCTCACCTAGAGATCCTAAGCTTTATATGAAATAAAGATAGAAAAGTAATTCCAGGGAAAAGATGCTACCCGACAGGTTAGAAGAAGCCAAGACAGAAAGCGTAAGGATTACACATAGCCCCCTTTAAAGAACAAGGGTTTCACCCTCTTGTTTCCTCTTTGGTTTATCTAATCCACAAGAAATGAAAAGAAGTCTGCTTCTCCCTTGTACCTTGAGTAAATCATTTTCCCTCTAAATATCAGTAAAATCCCAGCACGAAACAAATGAATTTGAATTTAAAATAACACCGTGAACCAGCACGGGGTCAGCTGCTGACACAAGGGTGTAGGGGTGCTGACGCTGAACTTGCTGATAATGCTGTCACCTGGTGTATATGTTGACATTGAGGCTGATGAGAAGGCAGGCTTGGATATATCAAAGAGGCTGGCAATAATAAAAAGTAACAGAAGCACATGAGGGAGTAGAGGAAATGCTAAGAACACCACAGCTAGGCAGTCACATAGGGCATAGGCGTCTTGCATTTTGACCCACTAGAGATATTGAATGCTGATATGAGGCACACTTGCACATAAGATGAGGAACAAATTGGAGATGGCAAGAAGTTCACCTTGCTCACCTCTAAAACTCCAACCAAAGGAATTAAAAGGCTGGGGCTCACGGCTTATTAAAGATACTATATTGAAAAGGATTGGCCTTAGTCACTGAGGGACTCACCTGAAAAGCATGCCTACCAGCGGGGGGGTCGTAGGGCTCAAGAAGAGGGGAAATGCACAGTGATCTTTGATTATAAATAAAGGCTTTTGCATATTAATGGCTATTGATTATTTTCCGCATGGAAAATTCTCAACAACGCAGAAGTCTTAGTTAGAATTTAAAATATATAGGAAAGAGGCTCTAGCTGGGATCTATTTTCCCATTCTTTGTAATGAGAGTATAAGGAAAGAGGATGCTTGAAATATTTAAGAGGACAAAGTGTTCTCAAACGTCCCGGAACACTATGTAGTCGTGACCATTAAAAAAAAAAGCGTAGGCTAATTGCAAATAACTTTTAACCATTTATTACCGAACATGCTGTAACAGTCTCTATGGGTAAAGGACGTGGTGCCTTATTTTGAAACGGTATAAAGTCTTGAGAATAATATTGGTTTTTTTAAAAAATCAATTTTACATTAGGATATTTAATTGGCTTAGGCAGGTTTCTCTTAATTGGTTGAAGATGCTGTGATTTTGCTATTCACGTAAGAAATCGTTCATAAATTCTATAAATTATGTTCCATAATTTTTGCAAGCCTGTAAGTAGTAGGAGCTCTATTAAAATATGAAGACAGCCAAGGACTCAGTGTTTTCTTTTGTTTTTCCTCTTTGCCTCTAAAGAAAAACAAAGAGAAACTCCCATAAATGTTAAGTTTGTGTTTGATGCTTTAAAATAACCGGGGGGGGGGGGGGGGCGGGGGGGGGGGTGGAGCCTGGGTGGCTCAGTCAGTTAAACATCTGACTTCGGCTCAGGTCAGGATCTCATGATTGGTGGGTTTGAGTCCCGCATCAGCCTCCACACTGTGGAGACTGCTTGGGATTCTCTCTTTCCCTCTCTCTCTCTCTGCCCCTCCCCCACTGATCACTTTTTCTCTCTTTCGAAAATAAATAAATAAACTTTAAAAATAAAATACCCAGGGGTTATGAAGAGTTTTCACTATTTGTTAGATAAAGGTAGACCTTCACAAAGCATGTGTGCTGGAATTTTCAAGCATGTTGGACTCCTTGGCAGAATGTGTACGTACATTCAACTATTTTACATAGATACCGAGAATTTTCTTTGTTGCTTCCGTGAGGAGAAAGTCCCTCAAACTTATAACCATAACAACAACAGCCAAATTATTTAATCGGCAATTTCTCTTGTGCTTGTCAGCTCCTTTCCATGTGTATCAGGTACATTAAAACCGTAGCTCCGGGGGCGCCTGGGTGGCTCAGTCGGTTAAGCGGCCGACTTCGGCTCAGGTCATGATCTCAGGGTCCGTGAGTTCGAGCCCCGCGTCGGGCTCTGTGCTGACTGCTCAGAGCCTGGAGCCTGTTTCCGATTCTGTGTCTCCCTCTCTCTGACCCTCCCCTGTCCGTGCTCTGTCTCTCCCTGTCTCAAAAATAAATAAAACGTTAAAAAAAAAAAATTTAAAGATGACTGAATTGGCCTTTCGTGCCCCATTCCCACATCATCTTCAAGTGTCACCTTTATCATATCATTGTCCTTGCTCAAAAGCTGAGTTCCTCAGCCCACTTAGAGAAGAAAACCTGTCCTGCGCAAACCAGACCCTCTTCCTTTTGTGTCCACTGCCCCCACCATAGTTCACTCATCCCATGAGTCCCGCTCACTGCCCTTGACACGACGCTCCCCTCGCTCTCCATACCTTATGCCTGTTTGAGGACAAATACACACACGTATTATATATACACTTATAAAACGTTATGCTTGAGAGGAAGATGAGTATTGGATGAAGGGGACAATACATGACATCTCACAAGTTGAGATCTCACAGGGTCTCAGATTGTACCTATTGCTTTTCAGGCTTGAAAAGAATGAAAGGAGCTAAGAAACATATCTTTGGCTGCAAGAAGAAAACTGTGTGTGTAGGTGAGAGTGAGTGAGTGATTTGACTTTGCTCATTGAAACGTTTCTGGAGAAAAACAGTGAAATAGGTGTTTATTATAAGCATTCTCATGTTTAATATTTGTATTGAGGTAGATTCTGGACACACTCAAAGAAAGCTACCTAATAGGCTGAACTTAGACTTTTTGTCTTAATCATAAAAGTGGATACTCCCAGAGGTCCGTCGAGTGCCTGTTTCTTTGGTAGCAGGAACTGAGTATCTCGATTTCTCATCTGGCCATGAATAATACATGTGTCCACCATTGTGTCTTATCCACCCCATGGCCAGATTGCATATGGCTGTGCTGCAAAGGAAGTTCCCAGGATGGGAGCTGGCGACAGACAGCAGGGGGGCCAAGAGAAGGGAGGCACTGAAAAAGAACATCCGGCCCAGGAATTACAAAAGCGAGATGGCATATTCTTATGAGTTTCACAGGCCTATTTTATTTCTCACCCCTGCCACTACTCAGTTAAAAAAAAAAAAAAAAAAAAAAAAAAAAAGGAGAGTTATTTACTCAATCGCTCAGGGTTTTCTTTGAAGAAGGGTCTTAACCCTTTTGAATGTATGATCTTGGGAGGTAAGGACATTAATAGGAGATCATTTAAAGCTAGTAATTTCCTACATTTAAAGCTGGCAATTCTGAAAATGCCCACCTTCTTTAATCTTCTCTCCAACCGATGGTCCTTCCACTGCACCGAATACATCAAAAGACTTAACTACTCTCTCCTTTCCACCCAGGACCTCTCACCTTTAAAAAAATCTTGATAATCACTGACCTCAAGGCAGAACGTTGTCAACTTTAAACTCATTCTAGATGTTTCGGGAACAAAAATCACAAGTGCCACATAGATTCTTTTTAACTCCCTGCCACTCGTGGTTTAGGGAACAACAACAACATCGCTTCTCGGCCTTTTGGCTAAGATCAAGTGTAGGGAACGACAACAACAAAAGGTTAAACAATTAGAGGAATGGAAGAAATAATAATAATAATAGTAATAAAAATAAAGATATAGCAGTGGGGACGGTGAGAATTTTCAAATCAGCAGAAAGTGGAGTCGCCCCAAATCGTGTGTTCCTGAGAGTGGACTATTTTAGGGGGATTTTAAGTTTGTTTTTTGTTTTGTTTTGTTTTTTTAAACAAATACCGTCCATATAAGGAATTAAGCAACCAAAGAGAGAATTTAGACTTAAGCAGACCTAACAAGCCGCAGTGAATTCCTCAGAACTTTCACAGAAGCCTTTGTGGGCAGTTGGCCAGGCCCCGCGCATTATCTGCGGGGCTCACTGAGTCACTGCCGCTGATGGAATTTAGCCCCCTGTTTGTTGTTGCCATGGCGACGCGCTATTCTGAGGCATGTGAGGTTCGCAGATCAGTAGCTGCAGCACTGTTGCAGACACACAAGTGCTCTCAGCTTTTGACCATCAACAGGAATTCACTCCGCAGTCAGTCTGTCAGGAAGGAAGTCGCCACGGTGAAGGAGCACCAGCGCTGGGACGACGAGCCCTTCCTCCTTCCTTTGTCACCGCGGCGCTATTATCATTAAAATAACCTTGAATTGTCGTGAATTCGCTCATTCACAAACACTGTCAAAGAAGGTGCAAGAGTTCAAGAGAACCCAGAGGGTCAAAGAGAGGACTAGTTTTAAATCTGTGCCTATTGAACCTGGAAATGACATCGTCTGTTAGATATAATCTTATTCTTACCATAGCAAATCAAATCGTGCTGACTGGCACCGACGTCCAAGGCGATTCAGCACCATGAAAGGTGACTGGGAGCAAAGGGGTCATATCCTTTGTGCCACTGCTCTGAGAAATAGACACAGACATGTGTGGGAATATTCTACAAAGAATAGATTTCTGCCCAAAGTGAAAAGCAAATCCTGCCCGCGATCTATAAAGGGAGGGGGTATTCTATGCTATAGATATATTCAGATTCCAAACCAAAGGTACAATTGCCAGGCTTTTCAGATCTAAAATGTTAGAACAAGTCACAGGTATTGTGCAAGATGTTCTAATTTGTACGTAAGACGTGATGCAGAGTAAGACGAGATGGATTTGCAGCAAAGTGTTTTTCCCGGTTGGAAATATGCTTTTTATTAAATTACGTAAAATTTTCATGAAGCGTGAAATATGCAAGTAAGTCAGGCAAATGTGAAAACACTTCTGTAAATGTTTATCTATATTGTCCAATACAGAGTCCGGGGTTAATTATAGCGAGGCAGCTTCACATTTCCTCGGGATTCTCTTTTATGTTGGGCTTGTGCTGCTGGTCCAGAACGTGGGCATCTGGAGACAGTAATAACAACGCACCATGCTGCTCGGGGAATTGCAGCGGAATTTGGTTCTCTGGGTAGAAACATGAAATCAGAACCACGACTTCCCGAATTAGGAAATCTGTCCTGCTGCTTACTCTCGGTGTGTGGAATGGGGTGCGTTGGGCAGGACAGGGAGGTTAGGGAGAAAGGACTTCTTAATTATGTTTGTTTCTTTCCTGGTAGAACAGTTCAAGGACAGTATGCTGCCGAATTTGATCAGAATTTAAGGTTGCATGACCCTGTTTTCCTGCAGATCCCTGAATTGAGGTTAATCAGAGAGCAAGCCTGCAGGGAGGGAGCCTGTATTACTCCTGCTGTGTTTAAGAATGATGTGGAGAAGCTTTGTCCTCTGCCTATCTGGGCCATGTGGTCCAAGAAAGGGATGCGTATTGAAATAACAGACAGTAGAGTCATCCCGTTATGGCTATGATTATGTGAGCTTCAAAGAAGTGACACTGAATACCTCAGTGGGAGCATAAACACTTAGCATTAATATTAACAAAACCACGGACAATTAAAAATGGCCTGGCAGACTTCTTTCTTCCTGAAAACTTAGACAATGGAACCCTACAACCCTAGACATGCCTACTCTGCTTTGGATAAAGAGAAATCCCAGGATAACTAAGTTTCTCACACGTAAAATGCTGCTTTAATTTTTAATGTACTACTAAATTATCAGATTAAATGACATGTGGGTTAGCCTCAGATGTGCCTTTCACTGTATCCTATAATCTCTAACCAAGGCCATTGAAATATAGTGAGCTTATAAGACATTTCCACATCCCCAGAACTAAATATATGATTTACTCAAGAACAAGAATGGACAAAGAGGAATACTGTAGCATTTTCCTATATTAATTAGCCTTCTGAAAGGGAGCACATTCCACCAGTTCCAGTCCCTTAACTCAAATATAGCAAAGGGAACGTTTTCTTTCTTTCTTTCTTTTCTTTTTTTCTTTTTTTCTTTCTTTCTTTCTTTCTTTCCTTCTTTCTTTCCTTCCTTCCCTCTTCCTTCCTTCCTTCCCTCCTTTCTTTCTTTGTTTCTTTGTTTCTTTGTTTGTTTCTTTCTTTCTTTCTTTGTTTCTTTCTTAATGTTTATTTATTTTTAAGGGAGAGAGTGAGTGGGGAAGGAGCCAAGAGGAAAGGGGACAGAGGATCCAAAGTAAGAGAGCCCCATGGTGGGCTCAAACTCACAGAACCGTGAGATCACGACCTGAGCTGAAGTCAGAAGCCAAACCCACTGAGCCACCCAGAGCCCCACAAAGGGAACACTTTCAAGATCAAAATAAAAATCAGTTTAGAGGGGCGCCTGGGTCACTCAGTCAGTTAAGCGTCCAACTCTTGATTTCCACTCGGGTCATGATCTCATGATCTTCAAATGAAGAAAAGAGCTAAAATGAAATACATCAGATATGAAAAGTAAAGGAGTTTTGAAAGGTTTAATCACCTTTGAGGAAAGGCCAGAAAGGACTGAAAGATACAGGACAGAGAGAATATGGGTTGGAAGGAAAGCAAAGGGACTCTACCTTCTAATATCACCCAAAGGGACCCAAAGGAAAAGGATAGCCATGTGGATAGGACCTATTGAATCCATATGAGGCGAAAGTCTTACACCCATAGGAGAACCTTGCATTAGACACACCCATATCCTGAATCCTGAATCAATATCACATTGAAGACTGAAAAGAAGGAAACAAACAAAAACATCTGTTTTAAAGATTGAGAATCGAGGGGAAAAAATGGCCTTTTTTTTTTCTTTACCACCTTCTCCTTCACTGATGGACTGAAGAAAACTCATTGAGTAGGTACGGGGTCACCATTTACCATGCCCACAATTACCCTGCAGGCCACCACAGAGCGCAAGCACCAGAGGGGCTCCAGAAAAACATTCAAGCTTGCTCCTTCATCCAGGACCACGGGGGCTCAGGTCCCTGAGGCCATGTGAAAACCACAAGCGCTTGCTGAGAATCACTACAAGTCTTTTTTCCTCACCATCCATATTTCCTAAGAATCCACCGCCCAAGTCGGGCCATGATTATCAGAGTTACTCAGGAGCACTCATTTCACAAATATGTGTGTGGGTAGTGGGTGGGATGGTCGATGTATTATTCGATCCACACCTAATATTAGTCAAAATCTGCTTATACAGACAAGTGTCCTAAATCAAAACTAGTTACATGAATTACAGGGCACAGTACAAAATGAAAATGACGGGCCCCACGTTAAAAAAAAAAAAAAAAAGTTCTTCGCTTCTGTGGCCAATCTCTTTCTCTCTGTCTCTTTCTTAATCTGGCATGGTCATTCTTAATTTGGTATTCCAAACCGTGCTTCCTTGGACGCACAGGGACTATTGCAAGGGGATCACAGTCCCCGCATCTGCTTGGGGTCCCATCCTGCACATGCCCAGGCCCCTGCTGGGACAGAAGGCAGGGGAACAGGGGAGTGGCAGCCAAGAACCCACTTCGGGGAGATGGGACCACACAGAAAGACAGACTCCAAACCCCCAACACATGCTCCACAATCCCATCCCACTTATGAAAACACAAAAATCAAAGATAAAATTATTAAGAATTTCAGGATGATGTCCCCAGAGCATTGAACCAAGGGTGGTTTCTCTTCTGTGTGGCTTTGCTGACCCCACAGGGCCCAGAAAGCTGGACCCTGTTTCTAAAGCAAACAACTATAAGCAGTTTTGGACTATTTTGCAAGATTCAAATGTTTCTCTCCATGTTTTGAGAAATAACAGGAACAAATAAATGCAATGTTCTTCATTGAAATGGATTTGGGGGATATGTTGGCTGTTTCAAGTTTCCCAGTTTTTTTCTTCTGTTGACATACACCGAAATATACTTAAAGACATAAGTCGTATATTTGCGACGGATGATATGACGGAGGTACACTGTTGATAACACACATTTCTTCAAATTATTCAGATGCCACGATGTTTTAAAACCAGTTCCAGCCTTTTGTGGGATCCCCTGTCAACATTCACGTTGCCAGGCACTGCTCTTTATCCTTTGTTGTTCAGATCAATTTTCCACTACGACCAGCAATTTTTAAAAAGTTGTCAAAAGAATTGTTCCTTGGTACTATCTACCAGAAGCATTTATGCTCTCATACACAAATTAATATAAGCCATTGGGGAGGCCTCTCTTAGCTGGAGTGTCATCGCGTGAAAGGCATTGCTGAGAGCCACAAAGCAAAGTGAGCATTGCATGTGGTTAGCCCGACAAAGAAATCACATAACAGAAAATAAAAATAAAATCGAACCTGTTAGAGATTACAAGCAAGAGACAGTGCGTATTCTCCCACACTCAATCCAATTACTTTATTGTCCCAAGATTTTTAAAAATTTCATCTCCTTATAAATGCTTTCTCGTAGTCATTTGGTAGCAGCATATTTATGTATTTATGTTCACTTTTATCCAACACAGGCTGCAACTATGCCCTTCACTCGACCCAGTCTATTAATTTGGAAATGCCTAAAGCCAAAACTGACAGCAGAAGAAAATCTTTCTGGGCTGTAGCTCCAAACTGCTGGAATAAGCTACCTGCTTCAGTAAAAATGCACAGCCACACGACTTCTCGTTCAGGAAATGCTAAACTTTCTGCAGAAAGTTAAAAAAAAAAGTTTTAGAAGAAAATGAAACTAAATTCTCAAGTTTTTTTTTTTTAAATTCAGAGTCTGTATATACTTGTCCTCTATTTACGTGTATACGACAATTATGCTAATATAAATGTTGGCCCTAGAGTTCTTCCTTGTGTTAGACATATTGTAATTTATTGTCCTAATATATATTTGCTGATAAACTTCCGCTGCATCCAGATATACCAGAATTTCCCCTGGGGACTATTGTCCTTACTCTCAAGAACCGAAGGAAAATGTGAATGGCTATCATATTTCATAATTAATATTAACGCCCACGAAGTCTATGAAAACGTTGTTTTCCTAACTCTAGTCTTGATATTTAACTCCCGTCTTTCACTTTTGTCTGTGTCCTGTAGAATACGGCTCTCAAAACCAAGTCGTGACCCCTGCAACATTTGCTACAAGTCTGATCTTCCACATTTTACACCACTAAAGAAATAAAGCCTCTATGGGTCTCATCCAAATGAAGTGTCTCCAAAACAAGGGCAAACCTATCACTAAACTCAGCAGGTGTCTGTGCATCTGGTGTTATTTGTTTTATACTTTCCCAAGCTATCAGCTTCTTCTACTTTTCTACCATTGCAATTTATTCTTTTGGATCTGGAAGATATTTCAGTCTTCAGGAGCCTCTATTGAAAGAAATATCCATAAGCCTTTGGCATCTAACACAGACTTTTATTTTATTTTTTAATGTTTATTCATTTATGAGAGAGAGACAGAGACAGAGACAGAGAAGGAGCAGGGGAGGGGCAGAGGGAGAGGGAGATACAGAATTTGAAGCAGGCTCCAGGCTCTGAGCCGTCAGCACAGAGCCTGATGCGGGGCTCGAACCCACAAACAACAAGATCATAACCTGAGCCAAAGTCAGACGCTTAACGGACTGAGCCACCCAGGCGCCCCAACACGAGACTTTTATAATAATACCTCATATTCTAGACAGAGAGCTAAATACTGTTCATAAGTTAGCTGGAAATAATAGTCAACCAAAATTGTTGTCCTCAATTTGAGGAGGATGAAGAAAGCTACGGGAGGGGGAGAAAAGGAGGTACAAAGGTATTAGAAACAATTTTACTTAGCACGAACACAGTTCCTAGTAGTATCCCTACCTCCTGCTTTGGCTTTTTCAAATCCAAATTCCCTACTGGCTCCCCATGTCTGCCCTTCTCTGTTCAGTTCACCCGGCAAGTCCCCATTGCTGGCAAGTCTCTGAGAAGCACTCACAGTCCTATAAGCTGCCTACAAATCCTACAAGTTGGGACCTACATAAAACTTCAATGGTCCCAACACTATGGGGAAGCCTGAAAGGTGCATCTCTCTCTTAGAGATTCCCTCTTTAAAGACTGCCAAATCTTGCTGAAAAAACCCTGTTTAAATGTAGTTAGTGGGCTTTCCTCGAGTTATTTGATTCCAGAGCTCTTGTATCAAGCAACAACCAAGGAACACAATTTGGGAGACCGGTCTCTTCCGGTGAAAGGACACATCACAACATGGTGGTCACAGCCCACCCTCCCCACTCGCCTCATCTTCCACACCCATCTGCCTTGCACTCTTGTCTTTGGCAACACTGAACTGCTATCCTCTGGTCCTCCCAGCAGCTTGGTTTCACGGCCAATGTTCTTCCAAGCTGCGTTTTCTACCTGGAATGTTCTGTCCCCATTCCCCGTGGCTACCTCTTCTAATTCAAAGCTTACCTCACCTGGCTTAGATATTCTTCAGTTCTTCCTGACAAGCTTTTGAGTAAGGACTCCCCCTGTGTTTCAATCCTGGCTCTGCCATTTACTAGCTGTGTGACTTTGGGCAGGTCACGTCACATCTTTGCCCCTCAGTATCTTCATCTACAAAATGAGAGTGAGAAATAAGACCTACTTCATGGGATTGTCCAGAAGATGGAATTATTCATACATAGGAACGGCTCAGAGCAGTGCCCTGAACACAGCAAGCGCTCAATGAGTGTCGTGAATGCTATGATTTTCCCATGCACGACACTATCGTTGCACGCTGTATTGCCGTCATCGCGTGTAATCTCTTTATGCATCTCTGTTCACCATCAAATTATATGCAGCTTGAACACTGGGGCTGTAGTCTGTTCATTTTTTCCCATGCCTAGAGTCTAGCACACAGTAAGCATTCAATAAATATTAAATGATGAATTTGATACAATTATTCAAAGTTAAACTTAATGAAATATATTAAATCTATAGTGCACGTAAATATTCCATAATGCTAGAAAATCTCAGCTATTAATCCTGTGGCAAGCTCTCTGTAATCTGCGTATGGCAAAACTAATATCATAGGATAGGTTCGGTTCACCATCATCTGGTTTAGAATGCTGAGTACAAATATGAGGAAGATGATGTTGTTCTCACCAATTGCCAGAGGAGATAAAAAAAAAATGTATGAGACAATCTCTCTAGTCTCTTTCATCTGAAAAAGTCTGTGGTCCTATGATTGATGAGCCAGCACAGAACAGATTAGAAAGCCGAACAGTTAAGAGTCATTTTGTAGATGTCCTTCCACTTTGTGATAAGACAATAGCAGCGATTAATGCCTCCTATTTATTTCCTTCCTTAATTGGGAGTAATATGTTGTAAAAGAAAAAGGGAGAATAATAAAATACTTATTTTCAATCCTTTGTAGTTCTCTAGGCTTCAAATGGATCTTGTACTTAAAAAAAAAGTATTGTATTAAATTATTTTTCAGGTGGTCATTAATTGGGTGGGATTTTTTCAGCTTTATTGAGGTAGAATTGATAAAATTGTATATATTTAAGGTATAAAATGTGACAATTTGACACACATATTTTGTGAAGTGATTACCACAGTCAGGTTAATTAACATATCTATCAACTCGCATGGTTAACTTTTTTGTTTCTTTGTTCATTTTTCGTGAGAACCCTTAAAGTCTACTGTCTTAGCAAATTTCAAGCACACAACACTTTATTATTAGTTATGGTCACCATGGTGCACATTTGGTCCCCAAAGCTTATTTTGTTATAACTGAAGTTTTGCACCCTTTGCCCAGCATCTCCCAACCCCCAGAGTAATCATTATTCTATTCTCTGTTTCTCTGAATTTGATTTTTTTAAAGATTCCATGTCTAAGTGAGATATAATATCTGTCTTTCTCTATCTGAGTATTTTCACTTGGCTTAATGTCCTCAAGCTTCATCCATGTTATTGCAAATGGCAGGATTTCCTTCATCCCCATGGTTGAATAATGGACACACACACACACACACACACACACACATCTTCTTTATCCGTTCATCCATCAATGGACACATAGGTTGTCCATTATCTTGGCTATTGTAAAACATGCTGTAATGAACGTGGGGGTGTAGATTATCTTTGAGATACTGATTTTGCTTTCTTTGGATATAGAGCCAGAAGTGGAATTGCTGGATCGTACGATAGGTCTATTTTTTTTTCCTTTGGGGGGAACATTCCATACTGTTTTCCATATTGGCTGTTCCAGTTTATGTTCCCACCAACAGTGTGTACAAAGTTTCCCTTTTCTACAATATTTTGCCAATACTTGTTACCTGTTGTCTTCTATGAAAGCCATTTTAGTAATATCTCATTGCTGTGTTGACTTACATTTCCTTGATGATTTCATATATCTATTCATCATTTGTATACCTTTTTTTGGACAAATGTCTATTCAGGACTCTGGACCACTTTTATTCTAAATATTTTTTAAGGTATCTTCATTTTTCAGAGACAGAAACAGAGCGTGGGTCAGGGAGGGGAAGAGAGAGAGGGAGACACAGATTCTGAAGCAGGCTCCAGGCTCAGAGCTGTCAGCACAGAGCCCAACGTGGGGCTCAAGCTCAAGAACCATGAGATCATGACCTGAGCCGGTGTCGGATGCTTAACTGACTGAGCCACCCAGGCACCCCTAGAACGTTTTTAAATTGGGTTGTTTGTCTTTTTGCCATTGATTAATATAAGTTTCTTACACATTTTGGATATTAAGCCTTTATCATATGTATGGTTTGCAAATATCTTCTACTATTCCACATATTGCCTTTTCATTATGTTGATTGTTTCCTTTGCTGTGCAGAAGTTTTTGTGGTTTGATGAAGCCCTATTTTTTTTTTTTCTTCTACTTTGTTGTCTATGCTTATGCCGTCACAGCAAAAAAGAAATCATTGCCAAGATCAATGTTAAGGAGATTTTGCCTTTTTTCTCCTAGGAGTTTTAAGGTTTCATTCAGTTCTTTCATGTAAGTCTTTTTTTTTCAGTGTATTTATTTATTTTTGAGAGAGAGAAAAAGTGAGTGCATGAGCAGGGCAGGGGCAGAGAGAGAGGGAGAAAGATAAACCCAAGTAGTCTCCTCACTGTCAGAGAAAAGCCTGATGCAGAGCTCTGTCTCATGACCATGATATCATGATCTGAGACGAAACCAAGAGTCAGAGCTTAACAGACTGAGCCACCCACGTGCCCCTACATGTAAGTCTTTAATTCATTTTGAGTTAATTTTTGTAAATGGTGTAAGATAGGCATCCAGTTTCATTCTTCTGCATGAGTATATAGGTATTGGTTTATGTCTAGGCTCTCTATTATATTCCCTTGGTCCATGTGTCTTTTTATGTCAATATCACACTATTCTCATTATTATAGCTTTGGAATTATAGTTTAAAATCAGAGTCTGTGATACTACTAGCTTTGTTCTGCTTTCTCAAGATGCTTTGGCTTTTAGGATTGTTTCATGAATTTTGGAGTTGTTTTTCCATTTCTTTGAAAAATATCCATGGAATTTTGATAGACATTGCTTTGGAACTGTAGATTACTTTGGTTTTTTTTTTAATATTTTTTTTAACATTTATTTATTTTTGAGACAGAGAGAGACAGAGCATGAACAGGGGAGGGTCAGAGAGAGAGGGAGACACAGAATCTGAAACAGGCTCCAGGCTCTGAGCTGTCAGCACAGAGCCCGACGCGGGGCTCGAACTCACGGACCGTGAGATCATGACCTGAGCTGAAGTCGGACGCTTAACCGACAAGCCACCCAGGTGCTCCTACTTTGGGCAATATGGACATTTTAACAATATTAATTCTGCCCTTCCACCAACATGAGATATGTTTCCATTTATTTGTGTCTTCCCCAGTTTCCTTCATCTGTGTGCTACAGTTTACGCTGTACAGGTCTTTGACCTCCTTACTTAAATTCATACCTATGTATTTTATTCTTTGTGATGTTATGGTAGAGGAGATTGTTTTTGAAGTTTCTCTTTGTGATAGTTTGTTGCAAGTGTATAGAAACACAGCTAATTTTTGCATATTGATTTTATATCCTGCAAAATTGTCTGCTTCTGCTGATTAGTTCCAATAGTGCATTAGTGAACTCTTCAGTTTTTGTTATATGTAAGAGCATGTGATCTTCAAAAAGACAATTTTACTTCTTGTTTTATAATTTGGATGCCTTATTTTTGTCTTGACTATTTGCACTAGATAGAACTTGCAGTACTATGTTGAGTGAAAGTGGTGACATTGGCCATCCTTGTCTTGTTCCTGATCTAACTGTTGAGTATGATGTTACCTGTAGAATTGTCATATATGTCTTGTATTATGTTGAGGTACATTTTTCTATATATCTAATTTGTTGAGAGATTTTTATCATGAAAGTTAAATGATGTTTTTAATTTTTTTTTAATGTTTATTATTTGTGAAAGAGAGAGAGAGAGAGAGACCAAGCAGGAAGGGGCAGAGAGAGAGGGAGGCACAGAATCGGAAGCAGGCTCCAGGCTCTGAGTTGTCAGCACAGAGCCCAACGCGGGGCTCGAACTCACAGACGGCGAGATCATGACCTGAGCTGTAGTCGGCCGCCCAACCGACTGAGCCACCCAGGTGTACCGAAAGTTAAATGATTTTTAATTTTGTGATATTAATTTTGTTAAATGCTGTTTTGCCTCTGTTGAGATTGTTATGTGATATTTATTCTTCATTCTTTTAAAGTATCATTTATTGGTTTTCATATGTTAAAACACCTTGTGTCATAGAAATAAATCCCACTTGATCATGGTGTATGATCCTTTCCCTGTGCTGTTGAATTCTGTTTGCTAGTATTTTGTTGACAATTTTTGCATTCATATTCATTAAAGATATTGTATAGTTTTCTTATAGTATTCTTGTCTAATTTTGATATCAGGGTAGTGTTAATCTCATAAAATAAGTTTGGAAGTGTTCCCTTTTATTTTTGGAAGAGTCTGAGAAGGATTGGCATTAATTCTTTAAATAATTGTAGAACTCACCATTACATGCTGGGCTTTTCTTTGTTAAGAGATCTTGATTATCAATTCAATCTCCTTGCTTATTATAGGTCTGTTCAGATTTTCTATTTCTTCATGAGTTAGTCTTGGTAGGTTGTACATTTCTGGGAATTTAACCATTTCTTCCAGGTTATCCAATTTCTTGGTGTATGACTGATCATACTAATCTCTTGTAGTTCTTTGTATTTCTGTGGTATCAGTTACAATGTCTCCACTTTCATTTCTGATTTTCCTTATTTGATTCTTCTCTCGTTTTGTTAGTCTAGCTAAAAGTTTATCAATTCTGTTTATCTTTTCAAAAAAGCAATTGTTAGGTTTTTTGTCTTTTCTATTGTTTTTCTGGCCTCTTTTTCATTCACTTCCACTCTCATCTTTGTTTTTTCCTCCCTTCTGCTAACTTTACATTTAGCTTGTTTTTCTTTCTCTAGTCTCTTGAGGTGAAAAGTCTGGTTGTTTACTTGAGATCTTTCTGTAGTCCTAAGGTAGGCATTTATCACTATGAAGTTCTATCTTATTTTCATGGAGTAGACCACTAGGGTATCATTTAGTGTGCTAAAGCCATATACTACATTCTAAAGGGTGTCTTAATGATCTAAAAGAGTTCATGTTGACTCTTTAAATATCCCTAACCCTATATATAAAGGAGTGGGGTATAGTTGTCTTTGAAACTACCTTCCTATGTCACAATACACATGGTAAGTGGCCAATAATATTTAATACGTTATTTTTAAAATAAGGATTAAAATCAAATATGGAAAGTGGAGTTTTTAAAAATTTTTTAACGTTTATTTCTTTTTGAGACAGAGAGAGACAGAGCCTGAATGGGGAAGGGTCAGAGAGAGAGGGAGACACAGAATCCGAAACAGGCTCCAGGCTCCGAGCTGTCAGCACAGAGCCCGACGTGGGGCTCCAACTCACGAACTGCGAGATCATGACCTGAGCCGAAGTTGGACGCTCAACCAACTGAGCCACCCAGGAGCCCCGGATTTTTTTAAGTAATAAATGAAAGCTATGTAGATTGACGTTGAAAAAAAAAAATTAAAAAAAAAAAAAAGAAAGCTATGTAGATTGATATGCCATGGTTTGAATTCATTTAATTTAAAATAACTTCAGTGTATGTTTCTGAAGCCAGTTACCAGAAATTATATACATATATATATACATACACATATATATATACCTATGTATATAAACATTAAAAAACAAAATAAAATATATATTTATAATATATATGTATGTGTATATATGCGTATATAAATATATATTTTATTTTGTTTTTTAATGTTTATTCTTTTTTTGAGAGAGACAGAGAGCAAGTGGGGGAGGGGCAGAGAGAGAGGGAGACACAGAATCCGAAGCAGGCTCCAGGCTCTGCGTTGTCAGCCCAGAGCCTGGTGTGGGGCTTGAACCCACCAACCATGAGTTGGTGACTTGAGCCAAAGTCGGACGCTTAAATGACTGAGCCACGCAGGCACCCCTATATGCTTTTGAATGTATACATCAATGTTGCATCGAAGCTGCAGTATGAATTAATATCAAAATGGCAAACCCGCTTAAAGCAATGTTTTCATCGTTTAACAAGTATGAATTAACATAATTCTCATACCCACACTATTGTTGTCCCCATTTTAAAGATAAGAAAATGGAGGTATAAACTGTTAAAATGATCAGAAAATGGGGATATAAACTCAGATTGTCTTATTCCGGAACCTGTGCTCTCTCCTTTACATTGTACTCTGCCTTCACATGACACTTTGGTCAGAGTTTTGCTTGGATTTTTGTGGATTAATAACCTGAATGATAGCACATAATCCCCAAAGATGTCTATGCAGTGGGAATTACTTCTATTTCTTGTTACCTGCCAATCCATGATTCATTATCACTCATGTCTCCTACTTCCACTTGTTTCTTTCAGTAGATTGTTTTCAAACTTTGAACAACATTGTTCTTCATGTAAAAAGAAAATTGCCTTGGGATGCCTGGATGGCTCAGTCGGTTGAGCATCTAACTCTTGATTTTGGCTCAGGTCATGATCTCGTGATTTGTGAGGTCAAGCCCCATATCAGGCTCTGCACTGACAGTGCAGAGCCTTCTTGGGGATTCTCCCTCTCTCCCTCTCTGCCCATCTCCCCGCTCATGCTGTCTCTCTCTCAAAATAAATAAATAAACTTAAAAAATTAAGAAAAAAGAAAATCACTTTAATTTCATTCTTTAGGAAGCCTAACTTGATAAATCAATCCATGAATACTCTCTCTTTCTTCAAAAACACAACTAGTCAGAAACATACTTCCTTAAAACTTTAACAAGACCCAGCTTTCATAAGTAAGGGTTTTCCTGAGGCTAACTTAGAGAAGCATAAGAAACACATGTTTTTGTGTGCTTCTGTGTGGCTTCTACCATACTTTGGAATTAATTCCTAGAAAACTCACACAATATATACATTTTCTCTATTGTCATTAAGATCCAACACTGTAGGGGTGCCTGGGTGGCTTAGTCTGTTAAGCATCTGACTTCAGCTCAGGTCATGATCTCATGGTCTGTGAATTCGAGCCCTGCATCAGGCTGTGTGCTGACAGCTCGGAGCCTGGATCCTGCTTTGGATTCTGTGTCTCCCTCTCTCTCTCTGCACACCCCCCACACACACACTTGCATTCTGTCTCTCTCTCTCAAAAATAAATAAACATTAAAAAAATTTAAAAAAAAATCCAGCATTGTACATTCTATGTGAAGTCTGCTTTCTATTGTGTCTATACTTTTGTTTTATTTTAGATCTAATTTCTCCAAACTTCAATGTTAGAATATTCAAGTAAACAGACGTATGTATTACCATACGTAAATGCTATTTCATTTCTGATAACCTACAAATAACTTATGAATACCATAGAACCATGCATATTTAAAGGATTCATCCCCAAAGATAGAAATTTGATATGTATGTGTATGTGTGCATATAGTAATGTGCTTAAGAATGAATTTTAAAACAGCACATTTTAAACTTTGCCTCATTCACAGTAATACTGGGGAGCATATATTAAATATTTTCAATAAGTCCATTAGCCTTAGTCCAATAGCCTCACTGGACTAAGAAGCTTTCAAAATGAAAAAATGTAAAAGAACCAACCACATCTCAGAAGTAGGTAACACTCTGTTCTAAAAAAGCACAAATAATTAAATTTGACTGATAAAAGCCACTGTGGCTGCCTCAGTCATGGTATTTCAGGTCTTGACACTGTGATCACAAGCCCTGGATTGTATTTCCATTCACTTGGAAAATAAATACAATCTAAGATGTGAAGGTGATAGGAATAATTTGGTATTAGCTTAAAAAGTGGTGGGGGTGTCTGTCTCTCGATTTTGGCTCAGGTCATGATCTCATGGTCGGTGGGTCATTAGATCCAGCCCCCTACCGGGTTCTGTGCTGACAGTGGGGAGCCTGCATGGGATTCTCTCTCTCCCTCTCTCTCTCTCTGCCCCTCCCCTGCTTGTGATTTTTCTCTCTCCAGATAGATAAATAAATAAATAAACAAGTAAATAAATAAGCAAAAAGTTAAAAAATGAAAAAAAAGTTAAAAAATTAAAAAAAAATCTTGATTCTTTTTTGTTAAATTCACATTTTTTTCCTGATGAATAAAACAGTAAGTCATAAAGTTCTCAAATTTATTTTAATTTTTTAATGTTTATTTATTTTTGAGAGAGAGAGAGAATGCGCAGGGGAGGGACAGAGAGAGTAGACCCAGAATCTGAAGCAGGCTTCAGGCTCCCAGCTATCGGCACGGAGCCCGCCGCGGGGCTTGAACTCACGAACTGTGAGATCACGACCTGAGCGGAAGTCGGATGCTTAAGGGACTGAGCCACCCAGGAGCCCCTCAGATTTGTTTTAAACAGCCTGCTTTGAAAAAAATAAATAAATAAATAAATAAATAAACAGCCTGCTTTGTCTAAATTACTCGTTACTCAGCACTAATCCATTTGCTCCTAATAATAATGCATTTTAATCTACAATAAATTGTATCTGATATAATAAATATCATAGGTCTATTTCCTATGGTACCTGTGGAGCTATGCGCCCCTCTCCATGAATCCCGAGGGGCTGTCTGGCACGCACAACAGGTGCACATCCATTCGTTTGCTCATTGTCTTATTTGATACACATTGAAATTAGAAACGTTTCTTTCCTTTTGCTCTTAAGCGTCTGTCTCCTGAAGGCAGCCTCCGAAGGCAGTGAGCCACAGAACCTTCCATGATATCCTAACATGCTCTTCTGTTACCCTTACGGATGTCAAATGTCAAGACGGGAAAGCCGGGGATCCTGAGGCAACGTGGCAGGGTGACCCCAAAGGTCGGGACTGTGTGAAAGAGCGAGGCTAGCTGCAGGGGTGGGGTGATGCTAGGGGCAGGACTGTGTGAAGGGGTGGGGTAACGTGAAAGGCGGAGCTGCTTGAAGGGGCTGGTTGACCTGAAGGGGCCGGGTGATGCGACAAAGTGGCAAGGTTCTTAACCAGTGACGTCAACTGCTTTGTAGCAGAACACCAGAACTTTTGCACCACGCTTGGCGAACCCCTGCCCCCGGTCCTGGGAGCAGACACGACAGAGAACCTGTCTGAAACCCTCACAACTAGCGTGGTGACCTTGGGTCTCCTCGGCCTCGCTTAACAAGCTCATCAGATAAGGGTGACAGAAGGCACCTCAAAAATCTATTTATGTAACGAAGTGAGATAAATGTAGAGAAACCGGCATTGGAGACCTACTGAGTAATCGTTGCTTCTTCCCTGCCCTTGCAGGAAACATTTATTTTTTTTCTCATTTATTTCTTTTTTTTTTCCCCCGAAAGAACAAAATGTACCATAAGCATAAACGAGGTAGGTTCGAAGCTTGACAGGGACTACTGTTCTGTGGCTGCATTGTGGCTGCTTGGGTCGGCTCCATTAACCCTGGGGGGTGCCGACTGTTCACCTATCTCCTCCTCTTGCTAACTCACCTTGCAGTCCGTTTTCTCTCCTCTGAGAGACAAAGAATCCTTGAGGGGCACTTTGACTGTTCTACCTCCATGCTCAAAAGCTACAAATATTGTCGTTGGCACCTTCGAATAGGATACCCTCGGAATGACTTTCAAGACTCCATCTGAGGGCCGATTAAGTGTCCACCTCACTGCTTCCCTGAGGGTCCTCTGTGTTCTCACCAAACCGCACTGCTCACCATTCTCTGAACATGGCCGCCATGTCTGTCCCTGCTTTGCCCAGGGTGGGTGCGCACAGCAGGTGGTGCCCTCACCCTTCTGCCTCCACCCAGGAAAACCTGCCTACTCTCAGGGCCTGCAGTTTGTCAGTTTGGTCAAATCTATTTTGATCAAGGTTCCGGTGATTCTTGGTAGTTTTGAACTGAAAAGTTTATAAATGTCATTAGGCCATCCCCATTTCACGTCAGGGATGAGGTAACTCATGTTCACACTCTGGAAGATTTTGAAACTTTTCCTGTTTCCTAACTCCCATAGCATTTTTAGGAAACCCACTAAATATATTGAAGATGCTTGTACACGTGTCTTAGCTCCTGTTATGGACTGAATTGTGGCCTACCAAAATCCGTATGTTGCAGCCCTAACCCCCCGTGTGACTCTATGGGGAGACAAGGTCTCGAAACAGATAATTAAGACTAAATGAGGTCACAAGGGAAGCGACCTTACCAAAAGGACTGGTGTCCCTAGAAGAAAAGGAAGGGACACCAAGAACACCCCCATATAGAGAAAAGGTCCTATGAGAACACAGCGAGAAGGTAGCCCTTTGCACGCCAAGGAGAAAGGTCTCGGGAGAAAAGAACCCCACTGACACCTTAATTTTAGACTTCCAGCCTGAAGAAATGAAAGAAAATAAATTGCTGTTTTTTAGGCCTCTCAGTCTGTGGTCTTTTGTTATGGTAGCCTTAACAGACTAATATAGCTCCCCCATGAAATTAAAAGCTTCTTAGTAAGACAGTCTTAGAATCTCCCAGGGTTTTGAGGGTGTGGTTTAATAAATATGACAGCATTCTACCGGCCATGACTACTTTATACACACACACACACACACACACACACACACACACACACAGTACTTTCAGGCCACCCACCAAGTCACATTTCCCCCCTTCTTTTCCTTCAAAGTACTGCTTGCTCATAATGACTTCACTTGGAAATAAATTATCCTCTAAATTAGAAATATATACCTTCCAAAATCTGAATGTCAGTCTCTCTAGGCGAATTTCATCTCCATTTATGCTGTATAAGAAGGGGTAGATGCCCCACCGAGTGCCACGTTCGTCTAGATAATGAACAAATATCGTTTGACTATAAATATAATATGAACCGCTTTGAAATGGCCCTCATTGTGGAGTTATTTGTTTTAAACAAGCCTTGTTCCAATGATGAGACATGTAAAAGTGGTGTGGTTTCAGATAGGGCAGAGAGACGCAATTTGTCATAGATTAAAATGTATTTATATTATTGCCAAATGGATTACCATTGGAGCAGAAGTGATGGAGTGAAGTAATTTAGAAAAATCTGGGTATTTAAAATAAATCTGAGAACTTTATGACCTATTATTTTATTCATAAAAAATCACATGTAAATTTAACCAAACAAAATCAATATTTTTGAAAGGAAATAAATATCTCTAGCTCAGTCTGCCGCTCCTTTTATCCAAAATATTCCTTATTATCTTCATTGCTTGGATCACATTTATTTCCTAAGTGAATGGGATTACATGGCTTGTGGTCACAGGTTTGGATTGGAAGTTCCATGACCAATATCATGTGTAACATATTCCTTTGGAATCCAAAGAGTTCCTGCATACGTTAATTCCCCCAACTCGTTTTAATTTTTTTATGTTTATTTATTATTTTTGAGAGCGAGAGAGACAGAGTGTGAGTGGGGGAGGTGCAGAGAGAGAAGGAGACACAGAATCGAAGCAGGCTCCAGGCTCTGAGCTGTCAGCACAGAGCCCAATGCGGGGGTTGAACCCATGGACCGTGAGATCATGACCTGAGCCAAAGTTGGATGCTTCACTGACTGAGCCATCCGGGTGCCCCTTCCCAACTCGTTTTAAATGCATGCCCTGTAGTTGGGCTGCAGCAACCTCATTAATGTGAAGTATTTCTTTTTTTTGGTGGGGAGGGGTTGGTGTGAGGGACACATTTCATTTAATAATTGCCACAAGGCCGTGCAGCCTTTTTAAGTAAACAGATTTGGTAATGACCTAGCTGGACTAGTTCTCAAATGGTAAAACAAACAACGACAAAACCCAAACAATTAAGGTATCCTCATTATTTCAACAATCCAAACCAACCTCCAACAAAAGAATTGAAGCTAATGTTTAAAAAACAGTAGTGTCTTTTTTCTATGCACTCTGGCCTTTCTCAGTGTTATAAAATATCCCCATGTTGACTTACTGTACATTGATTTTAATAGGCATTCTCTACAGAGCAATATGAATATCATTGGAAACTGTATAATACAATTTTCTACTCCTGAAATGCTATAGAAAACTGCGCATTTTATACCGACATATGCCCCATCAATAATAGAGTTTTTATATCTTATTTGTAGCTATTGATCTCAACAGCATAATGAAAAATTGATTGCAGCAAGGCGCACCATTTCTTAAGTATAAATTTCAATGTCAAATTATTTTTATCTATGCTTCCCAATTATACATGAAACTTATACATTTATATATGTTTGCTTCTACAAAACTCCACCACAATAAATTAGAGATGACAAGAATCTACTGAGTCAATAGAAACCAGGTTTCTCTCACTAAAATATGATTCCAAAATTAAATACTCTGGTTTCATACTAGCTTCATTTCTTCACTATAAAGAGAATTAACGTCTTGATATATAGTATCACCTTCCCATGCAATTTAACAATTTGAAATGAGGTCTTAAATCTTTGGGGGTATGAGCACACACACACACACACACACGCGCGCAGAGACACGCGCACACGGAAAAAACACACACTCAGAAACCCATGCGCTCATTTAGTAGTCCATATGACACTGTACATGAGGTGCTTGTTTTTCGTTATGTCTTGAGACCTTCTTATTTTAGAAGGAACGTTCTGCTCGGAAAGTCTACAGGTGTAAGGTCTGACAAGATATAAGAGGGGGCATCATCTCTGCTCACCAGCGGGGGTCCCCAAGTCTGACATCACAGACACAGAATGAATTCGGTCAAAATGCACAAATCTAAACAAAATCCGCAAACTTTCTACCCAGAGCGAAGAAGATCCCTACAGTCCTCCAGGAAGAAAGGGGTTCTGAAAATGAGAAAAACTCCTGTCTTATATTACTTTGTTTTATGTTATTTAAATGGAAACTATTGGTTAAAACGTTTTCCAAGTTTTTCTCTAAGATATGTTCATTGAAAAACAGAAGTATATTATTTAATGGAATTTGTTAATCTCAAAAAGGAAATGCAAAGCACACCTATTCCTCTGGTGTGCATTTTCCCTACGTTTACATGTAATAGTACCATGCTGTGCCCCACAAAGATCATCACCAAACCTCACTCACACTCACTCATAATTCAGTGTGGAGAATAATTTTGCCCTTTCAACCTTTTCCAATGAGTATACAACATCACTGAACCCATGATAGCTATTTGACCATGGGGTTTTATTATGGTTTAAATATTGTTATTTAAATCATGGTTTAAATATGACTTAAACAGTGTTATTATTTAAAACACAGATTTATTGAGATCTAACACACAGAACGTAAAACACACCTATTTATACATACAAGTCAATGGTTTCTAGTCTATTCACTCACAGCGTTGTGCAACTGTCACTGTAATCTAATTGTAGAACATTTTCATCATCCCTAAAAAAAAAAATCCTATCGCTATACCCAGTCACTCTCCTTTGCTGGCTCTGGCAACCACTAAACTGCTTTCTATCTCTATGGCTTTGCCTCTTCTGGGCATTCATATGCATGGACTCATACAACACATGACCTTGTATTGGTAGCTCCTTTCATTAGTGTGTTTTCCAGACGCATCGGTGTTGTAGCATGTATTGGTACTTCATTCCTTTCTATGGAAGAGTGATATTTCGTTGTATGGGTATACTACATTTTGTTTACCCATCTACCGGTTGACGGACATTTGGGTTGTTTCCACATTTTGGCCATTAAGAGTAATGCTTTTATAAACGTTAGTGTATCAGTTATATGCGGACAGGTGTTTTCATTTCTCTTGGGTATGTATCTAAGAATGGAGTTGCCAGGTCATATGGTAGCTGCTTACCTTTTGAGGAACAGTGAACTATTTTTGAAATGGCTACTCCACTTTACATTCCATTAGCAGTGTCCCAGGATTCCAATTTTCCACATTCTTCACAACAATTGGTGTTATATTTATGTTCTATTTATATTGAATGGTTTGCCGGTCAATGTGACTGTTGCATATTGTGATTTGATTTGTATGTCCCTAATGACAAATAACGTTGATCATCTTTTCATGTGTCTTCTTGGGAGAAAAATTCATTCAAATCCTTTTCCATTTTTCAATTGGGTTATATGTCTATTTATTGTAGAGCTGATCCAAGACTTTTTGTATACTTTTGATCCAAGCATCTTATCAGATATATGATTTTCAAACATTTTTTTCCTATTGTATTTTCGTTAAATTTCAATGTCAGCCAACCTTTCAAATGTCTACAACTAAGAGTTCTGCCATAGACAGTAGTAAACAAATATGGCAAACTCATACCAAATGGAGAGGAGTCTTCAGGTCTACATGAAAGAGGTGACTGCAATACATTTCAGATGATGGGAACTAGAAGGGAAGCCTGTACCGATACAGGATGAATTCCTGTTGTACTATCCCAATTTTCAATTTACTTAGCAAAAGCGTCAGAAAACTGTCAAGTGTCAAAGTCAGTAGCATGTCAACAAAAATCTGTGAAAGGGTGTAAGTAAATGAATAGTAGAGGAAAATGTGCAATATTAAAAACAAGAATCTTTAGAGGGAGGCTGAAATGCTATAGCAACTGAGTATGAGAAAAGTAGCAGATTTGACTGAGGGGAAGTCATAATTGTAACACTTTGCTATTGACAGATGGGGGCCCAGAAGGGAGCTTGGAGTCAAAACAGAGCACCAAACACAGGAATAACTTGTGAGAGAGCGGGTGAGATCAAATGCATGTTTATAAAAAGATAATTATTTTAGAAGAGGATCTAAATAAAGGTTCCTCAGCTGTGAAGGGTTCAAAGCAATAATTATTTTCATTCTCTTAATTTTTTCTGCAACTGACATTGATGGTCCAGTTGAGAGGAGCCACATTTTACTGCCTAATGGTACATTGCTCTCTGCACAAAATGACTATTCCACTGGGGGAGAGGGAAAACGAATGAAGAAGTCAAGTTCCATCTAGGATTGGAGCTGGAGCCTCATCACTCACTCATTTGTTCATTTCATAAGTGCCTAATAAATAATCTTACATATCTGGAACTTTGTTACATGCTGAGGATAAAATACTAACCAAAATATAGACCAAGCCCTCTAGCGGTTTATAGTTTACAAATAAGAACATAATTTTTCTGTGTGTAGCAAAATTGTATATCCGCAATGGCAAAAGCCTCCTTTTCTCTGAAGTCGTGGGGTTGCTAGATATCAAGGAGTCAGTTTTGATTGTCCAGAGGAAGTGTTTCAGGAGCATACAAAAGAAAAAATAAGAAGAATGTCCCCTTGGAGGTACAATGCAATTGTCTCTCATGGCTCTCTCCATTCTCCTTGCAAATAAACAAAATTCATGAGCTCTGAGATTTGGTTAGGAAGTGTGTATGCATATTGAGGAGAGGGGTGGGGAGGAAAATCCTTATTATTATGGCCCATTTCTTTACCATGACATCAAGGAAAAAGCTCACACTCTGAAGCCACATTGCCTTGGTTTAAATCTTGACTTTGCCACTTAGCAGATGTATGTATGACCTTTAGCAGGTAACTAAGTTTCTCTGTGCCTTAACATTTCCATTTGTAAAAAAAAAAAAGGGATAAAAATAGCACCCAGATTATAAAGTGATAGTGTGCTGAATGTAAATGAACATATAGAGTTTTGCAGAGAGGACCTTGATTCTAGAAAACACTCAAAAGATCTCTATTCAGATTGACCTCTACTGAGAGTTTTTCCAGGAACAGCCAAACAGGCATTGATGATGACACTTGTGTTTGGGGAAATAGTGAAACATGATGGGGACCAGGGGACTCTCTCTGTAAGAACTTTTATTGCACATTGACAAGGAAGAGTATTCACCACCAGTAACCTTAGGAAGAGGGCATCTGTGTTGCCAGGAGCAATTGCCAAGTGACGTTTGTGGAGGAACTGTTTTCCTTTTTTCATTCCACAAAAATGTCTTGACAGCCTATTCTGTGTCTCATTACCGCGCTTTACTTCTTCATGAAATGTGTGCTCATCTGGAATGATCTTACTTGTTTCTCTGTGCATTGTCTGCATTGTCTGTCTTCCCACAAGAAAATTTAAACCCTGTGGGTACGTCAGTGCCTGGGGTTCTATTCCCAGGGACTGTAATCCTGTGTGGCACGTTGTAGGAGGTCGGTAAATATTTTCTGAATGAACAAATGCCCAGTGATGTGCTAGGACTGATTCACGGTCGCTTGCTCTATCAACTCACCTTCTGGATGGGAAGAAAATACGGGAACATGTACCCCCGGCTCAGGATTTGGTTAGGAAAACCCAGCATTTGCCCACCCTCTCACTGGAGACAAGCTGTCTCAGTTGCCCAAGAGTTTAATGCACTACACACGGAACACAATATTTCTGTTTTTGTTTTTGTGTGTGTTTTTTTCCTAGTTAGACTCATGTAACATCTGGACCCATATAGATGCAAGCTATGCTTTACTAGGAAAATGTATAACTCAGATGTTTGGATTCTATGTGTATCAGTTTGAATATGCCTCTCCTTCTGTGGGGATGAAATTCTTAGTGCTAATGGCACTTACTAGAAAATTAACTTTACTACTCAATGACTAAGTTCATCTTGGCATTCCAATATCCAAGTGTTTTCCTTGACTTCTTTTCAGAAAAAGAAGGGCAAAGTGTCAAAACCAGGTGCTTTCTCATACAATTTCTTTTACATCTTGATTTTTTAGGTTAAAAATAGAAAGGGAAAATGTTTAAAAAGTAGAGGAAAAGTTCATTTCTATGTCACTTGAAAGAAGAAAATACTGAAATACACATCCTTTATGTATGTCTGAAAGGTCCCCAAAAGTTGAGTTTCAACTTGGTTTTGTATATGTCATACGAGTGGAATCACACAGTATCCTTCCTGTGACTAGTTTATTTCACTTCACATAATGCCCCTGAAGTTTATCCAAGCAATCTCACATGGCAGGATCCCTTTCTTTTTTTAGGCTGAATAATATTCCTTTCTGTATCTAGACCACATTTTCTTCATCCATTCATCTGCTGACAGACGTTAAGGCTGTTTCCATATCTCGGCTATCGTGAGCGATGCTGCCGTGTAGAAGCAGAGAGTAGAAGGGGGTTTGCCAAGGGCTGGGGGGAAGGGGAAGATTCAGTTTTGCAACATGAGCAAATTCTAGAACTGTATAACATACTGCCTGTAATTAACAATACTGCGTTATATACTTAAAACATTAAGGGAGTAGATCTCGTGTTAAAGAAAAGCAGAATAACTTTGGTTTCTATATTATTCTGAAGAGGGTAGCTGGCTTCTCCTTTGGATCAAATTCTTGATGTGATTAGTAATTGCTCAGAAAAAAAATGAATACTCACTGCCAGGCATTGTCCTAAGCACTTCAAATCTAGTTTTGCAAACTTGAGTGGCAGATGGAACTATCATTCCCATTTTATGGTACGGAAACTACATCCAAAGATTAAATAAACTGCCTAAGATCCTACAGCTAGAAAGGTGGCATAGGTGGAATTTGAACTCGGGTAGTGTGAATATAAAATGGGTGTTCTATTTTTTTTTAAGTTTATTTATTTATTTTGAGACAGGCAGAGAGAGAGTGAGTTAGGGAGGGAGGGGCAGAGAAAGGGAGAGATAGAATCCCAAGCAGGCTCTGTGCTGTCACAAACCTTGAGAGCATGACTCGAGTCAAGATCCAGAGTCAGACACTTAACTGACTGATCCACCCAGGTGCCCCTAAAATGGTTGTTCTAAAGCACTACACGATGATGCTTTTTGTTTTTTTATTTGTCCTTTTCTATTTGTTGATTAGAAAGACTTTTTTTCTTTCTGAGAGAGAGAGAGAGAGAGAGAGAGAGCAAATGGGGAGGGACAGCGAGAGAGGGAGACTGAGGATCTGAAGCAGGCTCTGTGCTGAGAGCAGAGAGCCAGATACAGGGCTCGAACTCATGAACTGTAAGATCACAGACCTGAGCTGAAGTCGGATGCTTAACCAACTGAACCACCCAGGTGTCCCTGAAGGACTTTTTAAAATCATTGCATCCATTCCCTGGTATATTTTTGTCTTTGCAGCCCTTTCTGGATATTTAAAATTAGCCAGAATGTAGAGGAACTTGGAAATTAGGCTACATGGCCAAAACTTGGGTTGGAATACTTGTCCAAACTGCCTGCCCTCTTGTTATGCCAATTCTCTGGGGCCTTCCCAGGATCCCATCTTTTCTTCCAGCCCCACCCCTGTAACCTAGAGTGTTGAGCTATAGATCCCTCAAAATCCCAACAGGACTTTCTTTCCCTGAGCTTCCAAAGTTCCAGTCAAAGTATGCGACCATATCCAGTTTTGTCCTTTGCGAAATCTCCATGGTTCTACCAGACTCCTAGACATCTGGTAGCTTGACTACTTCTTTCAACCATGGACGTCCCCTGAAGAATATTCTGACTAACTTTGGAATCTTTTATCCTTTTTCCATCATCTCTTCATAATGTTTCCTGCGATTGCATCAGAAGAATGTGTAATGGAGAGCATTCTCATGATATAAAGGAAAGGGAGTTGTGTATCTGAATCAGACTTTCTGTAATTTTAGGGACTCTTCAGTTTTGCCCACACAAACTCTTCTTTTTCTAAGCCCTTTTCCCATAGCTCTACAGATGAGAGGCATTTTTTTTTTTTGCTTTCTTATTTATAACCATTCTGTTTTATTTTTTTCAGTGTTACTTGATATCTTTCTTCTCTTTTGGCCAGCTTCCTTGAGAAATTTCCCTTACTTACATGGTTCACCACAGGCCAAGACTAAGCTTTCCTGAACAACAACAACAAAAAGCAACAAAAAGAGAGCGAAAGAAAGAAAATGAAACTTCTTACTAAATGTTACCTTCTGATTATAGGAGAGTGTCTTCTTTCAAAATAAGTGGGGAACCTTCCTTGGAGAAAATTGGCATTACTACAAATTTGGAGAGCAATGCAGATCTGTGGGTCTGCTGTCCTTTATGGTACAATAATTAGCAGAGACCCTCTGCCATTCTTCACAAAAAATGAAAAGAGCATCACGGAGCAATTCTTGAAGAATATGAAGTATCTTCATTTCCCAATTGTTTTCTAAAAACATGAGTTCGAAGGGATGCTATTTTGGGGGGAAAAGTGGGGGGTACTTCAAATTAGATGTTATGGAAAACACTGAGCTAAAAAAAAACTCAATAAGCTCCTTTCGCTCAGTGACTTCTGTGAGCGTCTATCATGCTAATGTGCTCTGTAAATCTCCAAGAAGGGTAGGTTTTGACAAAGAATACCACATTTTCCAAGCTTATTTAATTGCAGATTATTAACTCAAAGGGTCATTTTGTGAAGCAGTGGTGCCCTTAAGACACTTTGGGAAACAAGTTTTGCCATTGGTTCAGACAAAAAAGAAGAAAGCTCTACCTATATTATTTCATTTTAGTTATTCAAATACTATTTCTAAGTTGTTGTTTTTGTTTTTTTTTTTTTTTTTTTTTTTTTTTTTTTTGCCATCAAGCCTCTCTGAAAGGCAATGGACACTTACAGACCCATGATAGTCAATACTCAATTTCTTACGAGAATTTTGTCAACTCTGTCCACTACCTTACCTAGTACAACTTTTACACTGTTTCGTGAGAGAACTTTGCATTAGGTTACATCACCAAGAAAAGCAATGCACTTTAGCAATGTCATTTTCCCCCCAGTACATATTACTACTTCTGGGGCCCCTGGGTGATTCAGTTGGTTGTGTCCGACTCTTGATTTTGGCTCAGGTCAAGATCTCACAGTTAGTGATGAGAATGAGCATCGTGTGGGCATCCACTGGGTGAGGAACCTGCTTGGGATTCTCTCTCCTTCTCCTCTTGCCCTTCCCCCGCTCATGTACATGAGCTCTCTCTCTCTGTCTGTCTCTCAAAAATTACCAGTTCTATTTTCTTTTGTGCTATTTTAGATATAAATTTTGACTCATCTCTATTAGCCTTTTGGGACCTCAAACATTGATGTTCCCAGAATATTTGATACTTGCAGGGATTGGTTTTTAAAACGTCTCCTTTTCCCATGGAAAAAAATGTCAGTGATAATGAATAATAATTATCGCATTTAGATGCTTTTAATTATCGCATTTAGATGCTTTCTTTAGCTTTAAAAATATCAATAATTTTAGGACAAGAAATTTTAAGTTTAAAGATATTCACATTCTGTAATAGTATACAAACTAAAATTTGTACTTATGAAACAAAAATATTACACCTTGTATTTCTCACCCTGCCTCACTGTTTTAGATTTGAAACACAAGTAAAAACTTGAAGCGTACTTCAGCATTGAATTAACCCAATTTCCATTTTATAAGTATTTTTATTTATTTATTTATATTTATTTATAAGTTATTTATATATTTATTTATAAGCTATTTATGTATTTATTTATAAGTTATTTATGTCTTTATTTATAAGTTACCTCCAAGACAATACTCCTTGGTGATGAGAAATAGAAAATGTTGATTTGAGGGGCGCCTGGGTGGCTCAGTCGGTTAAGCATCCGACTTCAGCTCAGGTCATGATCTCGCGGTCCGTGAGTTCGAGCCCCGCGTCGGGCTCTGGGCTGATGGCTCAAAGCCTGGAGCCTCCTTCTGATTCTGTGTCTCCCTCTCTCTCTGCCCCTCCCCTGTTCATGCTCTGTCTCTCTCTGTCCCAAAAATAAATAAACGTTAAAAACAATTAAAAAAAAAAAGAAAATGTTGATTTGAGCTGACATAGGTTATTAACACTTAACAGTAACTGCAACGATTGTTAGAACTCATATCAACTGATGACCTTGTTTTGTTATTGATTTTAAATTTTCCATAGAAAATTTTCCTTGCTATATGCATCTTAGGGAAGCCATTACTATCATGGTACCCTCTTTCCCCACTTCTGCTTGGAACCCCCCTGACCTCAGGATATTTATTATATGTACTAAATTTATTGAAGCTCTATGTAACTTTCATAGTGGTTTTTCCTTTTGCTCCAACTTGAATACTTACCTGTGGGGATTTATAAAAATGGTGTAAAGTCTTTTTGCTAAGTGGTATGGATTGAATTGTGCCCCCCCCCCAAGCTCCTGTGTTGAAGTTCTAACCCTCAATACCTCAGAATGTAAAATGATTTAGAGATAGCGTCTTTACAGAGGTAATCAAGTGAAAATGAGGTCATGAGGGTGTGCCTTCATCGAAGGTGACTGGTGTCCTTACAAAAAGGGGAAATTTGGACACAGACACAGTTGTGCATAGACAGAAGACAATGTAAAGAGACAGAGGAAGAAGACAAGCTGAAAAGAGAGGTCTGGAGGAAACCCTTCCTTCGTAACCCCCAGAAAGAACGAACAATGCTGAGCCCTTGATTTTGGACTTGCAGCCTTCAGATCTGTGAGAATACAGGTGTTTAAACCTGCCCCGACCCCAATCTATGGTACTTTGTCATGAAGCTCTACCAGACAAATGCACTAGATATAAGTATAGACAAAAATATGGAAGCCAATCATATAATGAACACAAATGTCTCACATCCAACATCAGTGGACCTCTCATTGTGGCTCTGCACTAATTCTCATGGTCCCCATCTCCTTTCTACCATCGATGTGGTCCTTGCACACAGCCATTGTGTGTTGGAGCCTCTGACTCCAAACTTGAGCCCCTGGCCTTCGGCACTTGATTTGGCTACAAATATTATTTTAAAAACCAAACAAACCGGAAAAGGAGGTACTTGATAATGTTAATATCACCCCCCCCCATATTTAAATCTGCCCATGTAGCTTTTTCTGTTTTAAGAGAAGTTCTTGCATATCAGAAGCCAAATCCAGATATCTCTACTGTAGAGCACGTACTCTTCATTCATAAATTCTCCTGTAATGCAGTCCGTTATCACTCCACTCTTCTGCTCCTAAAACATCTCAAACACCCTCCCACTCTCTTTTCTGTCAACACATAACAATACTCAAGTATTTTCTACCACTAAACAAATTGAAGAAAACAAAAACACAGGACTTATAATACTCCTCAGAGCAGAGTAGTTGAATTCCAGCGTTCTCACTCTACACAACTATAAAAGATAAACAAAATAATACATTTATATCCTGCAGGCTTTGAACAGTAATGAATGAAAGTCTGTGATCCTGGAGAGAAGGGAGGCCAACCAGGTGAGTCCCCCAGTATCCTGACTTTCTTCCTAGTAATATATACATTTTTTAATCACTGCATGAGCAAACAGAACCCAAGCAGAGAGTGGCAATCTTTCTGGGTGGAGAAAATGAAGCGTGGGAGAGTCATGCAATAGAAATCCACACACAATAACGCAACATGACAAAATGGATGAATCTCAAATCTACGATGTCAAAAGGAAGAACATGCAGGAAGAAATTACTTACTTTATGATTCCATTTGTATGAAGATCAAGAACAGCTAGAAGTATTTCATGAGGACGACAGAATTCAATATAGTACCTCTCAGGTGTATTCATGTGAAAAGGGTGTGGTCCCTGCTGGTCTGATGGGGAGCGGTATTTTTATCTATGTGGTCATTGTGTTGGTATATACAAAGGTGAAAGTATTATTAAACCGTAGGCAGTAGTCTGTACACGTAAGCCCCCATAAAACTCAATAATAAAAGAACTGAAGAAACAAGAAACAAGAAAAAAGAAAAGCTACCTTCATTCTTAATTCCCACATTATATATATGTCTCTTAACGTCACAGTCAAATTTTTATGAAGAGCTATACTTATTCCCAGTTGTCACTTAGGATTTCTCCAACCTAGGAGTACCTACCTTTGTCAGTCTGTTTGAACTATTCTTGTTACTAAACTCACTTATTGATGACCAAGTATAATGAATTGTGTTCACTTCTTTCCTGATTTTCTTAATGGTGACTCCATTCTTACGAAAACTGGTATCCTTTGATTTTCATGGGAACACTTTCTTGTGATTCTCTGCCAATCTTGAAATCGTTTTCTGCTCAAAACTTCCTTACCTGGCTTCTGCTCATTACTTAAACCAATGATTCTCAACCATGGCCGCACAATGAAATCATCTGGGGAGGCTTGACAAAATAATGATGTTGATGCCTGGATTCACCACAGATCAAATAAACTAGAATCTCTTGAGTTGGAATGTAGACTTCTTGAAATTAAAAATCCCCTAGACAATGCTAGTGAGCATCCAGAGATAAGAACTGTTATTTGAAATATTCATGTTCCCTAGACGTTCTGTCCTCTGAGTTCTTCTCTTCCTATAATAAGTGATCTCCTTGTGCAATCTCAACCTTGCCCATTGTATTAGAAAGGAAATGCTAGGTTCTTCTGTTATTTTCTGTTATGACAAACATACCCTATTTTTTTCAGTAGCGTAACAAGTGAACATCTGTCTTGCTAATATAAAGTCTTCTTGGATCTACTGACCCTCTAGGACAGCTCCCTTCAAAACAGTGATTTTAGAAATCCTAGTCACTTGAATTTTGTAACTATCCCACCTGTTGTAGAAGAGAAGTGAGCTGGAAGGTCATGCGCTGAATATTTTTAAAAAAATTATGTTTATTTAGTTTTGGCAGAGAGAGAGGGAGACACAGAATCTGAAGCTGGCTCCAGGCTCTGAGCTGCTACCACAGAGCCTGATGGGGGCTCAAACCCAGGAGCAGTGATATCACGACCTGCGTTGAAGTCGGATGCTCAACCAACTGAGCCACCCAGGTGACCGGATCATGCCCTAAATATTAAATGCTTCAACACGGAAGTGCCATACATCACTTCCACTCACAGCCCATTCGTCAGAAGTAGTTGCATGGGCCTCTCCAACTGGAAGAGCCTAGAGGATGTGGGGAGCACCTGCAAAATTGGTAATCAGTACATGTCTCTGTCACACTTGTTTCCCGCAACATTTTCTAAATGTATGTATGCAGTGTAGACGTCTCTCACTCACTTGCTCTGGGTTATATCATTGATGCTCTACCAGAAGACTTCACCTGGTTACTACAAGTAGTTCCTACTCTTATGTTCCAAAGAATCCTGATAGTCCTCCGCTGGTCCTCCCATCATAGTCTTGTGACACAGAGCAGATATTTACCTAGTTCTTCAATCCTGGGACTTACCACTTACCAAGCCATATCTGTTCTACCCTAGAAATACCTCTTTTTTCCTCCTTGCTCCTCTAGTCAGACTACCCCTATTTTGCCTCTAGTCCTCAATATACGTTTTCTGGACTGCTACAATGGCCTCCTTACCGGTTTTCTTTCAATATATCCTTTCACTAGTGACGGTGTGATTGCTCTTAAATAGAAAACCGATCATGTAATTCTTCTGTTAAAATTCTTTTCAACGGTGTTTAAAATTTACAGCATATTATGGAATAGCCTTGAGGCTAGTTTAAGTGGTTTACAGAGAACCCCTTTTGATTCTTCCTTCCCCATCCATTTATTAACTGAAGTGAGCACTCTTCATAATAGAATTTATAATAGAAAAAGAGGTCTGTATAATCAGATCCTGACAACATTAAAGGGGGGATATTAAAACTAATACCACTGCCCCTTTCCTCTGTTCTTTCACAAGCAGAATGACTTAAGGATCTGGGCATTTTTTCCAGGGTGATGTGACTGATAATAGGTACGATGTAAAAACTGACCCTTGTTGGATCATCACTTAGGGATCCTGGGTCTTGTTTTCATAGATGAGCGGGAGTTCAAAGAGTTATCATCTGAAGAAACTCATTTATACTTCTATTGTTTATATTGCTCTATGCTCACTCTTCTTACCCAAAACAATCACACTTGTCTCTTTTGCACACTCAGACACAAGCCAGAGCTTATCCCATGTTGGTGTCTCCCCTCCTAACACCATCTCAGAGACTTGGAGGCAAGTTGAATTGATCCAGCATATTTCTGTAACCAGCGAGTGTTGGCTAGAAAAAACAAAAGTATTTCTAATGCACAGTGAGTGAAGAGAAATTTAATGAAACAAAATCTACCCTAGACAAAGATTTCCTTTTTTTTTTCTCTTTCTGTCTCTACAACTCTAAACTATCACGCAGAAGTGTGTTCCACATATGTAGACATACATACGTAAATGTATCTATGCACTTTATATAGACACACACGTTCATACATTCACAGAATCCCCTCTTCATCTTCCATTTTACTTGAGGTTATTAAGAACAAACTTTAAGGCATTTTGTATACACAGGATAGACTCCAAGCTGCCACATTTCTTGTTCTTCTGGCTCTTGTCTAGCCCCATCTCTCATCAAGGGCCAGTTACCAGTTTATTTTCTCTTAGCCAAAGTCATTGTTTGCTGCTCTGTCACAAAGGATCTGGGCCCTTGAGGTACTCTTCCTTTGCAGCTGGCACAGTGGTAAGCTGCGAATTAGTAGAGGTCACTGGAGAGACATTGCAGAAGTAGAGTTCTGCTTCCAGGTTCTGGTGTGCCCACGTGGTAGTAGGCTTTTGCTGTGGCAGCTCCCCCAGCACCCATCTCCTACGGTGCACACAGCTTCTCTGGTGTCTGGCTCCTACAGCCCCCAGAATTCCCCCAGCATCGAGTTCCGGCAGCATATAGGGCTTCTCCATCATCAGACTCTTGCAACACTGGAAACGTCTTGAGTGCCAAGCTCCTAAAGGCCATGGCATCCAGGAACACCTAGGCATCAGCAGTTTTCCTGGGACCTGCTTTGGGTGGATTTTGTAGCAGAGTGCCTCTGGAAAGACATCTCCTTATGAACAGCTTTCCTTGGTGCACTAGAAGGTAGATTTCCGGCAAGTTCCAAAAGGCATATTTCTGGAAAGTTCTGACAGCATGACATCATAGCAACTTACCTGCCATGAGTGAGCCATGGTCATGCCCACCCAGACCCAGTCTGTATTTCAGCCCTTGAGGTGGATGCTTCTTTGAGTGTTCTATCTAAGCCCCAGAAATAGTGGCTTCTCCATATATCTGCTATTCCTATATTCTTAGGGTCTGTTTTACTTCTTACTAACAAATCCCTCACTTTAATCAAGGCGTTAGCCAACTCTTTTTTAAAGGCAACAGGGAAATGGGGCAGCTGTGTGGCTCAGTCGGTTAAGCCTCTGACTCTTGGTGTTGGCTCAGGTGATGACCCCTGGTTTGTGCATTTGAGCCCTGAGTTGGGCTCTGCATTGGAGTTGCGGAGCCTGCTTGGGATTCTCTCTCTCTGCCCCTCCCACACTCGCGCCATTTCTGTCTCTCTCAAAATAAATAAATAAACTTAAAAATATAAAGGCAACATGGAAATGTTTATGTACCAATAAAACAAACAGTGGCATGCAGACAGTAGGGCTTAGCCTGACAACTTCTGTTCAAAAAAATTCCCCATTACAGTTTGTAATTCTTTATATTCAACTTTTTATTCAAATCACTGCCTGGTTTCTTTCTCCTCATTGGACTCAGATTCACACACATCACTGGCCATCCCACCCAGACTCCAGTCACACTGTGAATGTCCCAAATATGTCACTACACTGTCTTCTGGCTCATCTCTCTTATCCTTCTGGGGGACTCATCTTTCAAATTTTAACACTTTAGTCTCAACCTGGGCTTTTTAACAGGTGATCAAGGCTTTTTTCCTCCAGTATCTCTATCCCATGTGAAAAACGGGTCTACGCAGATGCTTTGCCCAGAAAGCACTTTACCAATCTTCACCATGGCAAAGTATTATTCATCTTTAAAGAAGTCATTCAAAGTTCATCTCTGTTTCATATTATTATTATGTTCTTTCTTTCTTTCTTTCTTTCTTTCTTTCTTTTTTATTTCTGTCTTTGAGATGTCTTTATACCTCCATGGGACATAAAACTGCAGGGTTTGGGAAGCAGGGAAGGACCTGAGAAATCAGTTTGGCTCCCTGTTTGTCAGGATGAAGAATTTAAGGTAAATGACTCACAAATTCCCTTTGATGTCAGGAAATCAATGCAAAAAAATAAACAAAACAAAACAAAACAAAACATCAGAAAAGCAGCCTCCTGAAACAGAGACTCTTGGATTCTCTGTACCTATTGATCCTAATTTTAGGGTATATATTATTTTTTTGAAAAAAATTTTTTTAATGTTTTATTTATTTTTTTTTTTGAGACAGAGAGAGACAGAGCATGAATGGGGGAGGATCAGAGAGAGAGGGAGACACAGAATCTGAAGCAGGCTCCAGGCTCTGAGCTGTCAGCACAGAGCCCGACGCGGGGCTCAAACTCACGGACCGTGAGATCATGACCTGAGCCGAAGTCGGAGGCTTAACCGACTGAGCCACCCAGGCGCCCCTTGGGGTATATTTTAATAATAGGTAACTTGGAAATCAAACCCAGAGCAGATTGAAAATTATAAATTAGACTTTAGAGAGAGACAGCTCCCACCCAGAGATGAATGAATGAATGAATGAATGAATGAATACCAGGCTGGTTTGTGCCTATCCTTCCTCTGCTCCGTGTCTTGATATCAGATTAATCACCTTTTTTAACATTTTAGGTATGTACATAAGTATGTATGTTTTTATTTATTTATTTATCGAGATATAATTGATGTACATTACATTAATTTCAGGTGTACAACAGAATGATTCAATATTTGTATATATTGCAAAATCATCACCACAAAAAGTCTAGTTAACATCCATCACCACACATAGTTACAAAATTTTTTTCTTTATTTTTTTATTTGATTATTTAAAAAAAGGTTTTTTTAATGTTTATTTATTATTGAGAGACAGAGAGACACAGAGCGTGAGCAGGGGAGGGGCAGAGAGAGGGAGAGACACAGAATCTGAAGCAGGCTCCAGGCTCCAAGCTGTCAGCACAGAGCCCAATGCGGGGCTCGAACCCACAAACTGTGAGATCATGACCTGAGCCGAACTCGGTCGCCCAACCAACTGAGCCACTCAGGCGCCCCTACAAAGTTTTTTTTTTTTTTTTTCTTACGATGAGTACTTTTAACATCTACTCTCTTAGCAACTTTCTAATACACACTAACAGTATTATTAACTGCAGTCACCATGCTGTGCAATAGATCCCCAGGCCTTATTTATTTTATAACTTGAAATGTGTACCTTTTTGTTTTTTATTCTTTTATGTGATGATCAGTCAAATGTGGCTAAAAGAAGAGGCACAGATATTTAGGAAAACAAAGTTTATTATACACACAGGACATAGAATATAAGGTACAGCTTATCGGGCAGGGCCACATGGAAAAACACCAGGATGGTTAAGAGATAGAAGACAAGACTGAGGGGAATGCTTGGGCCACTGCCTTTGTTGGTGTTTCTGTGGGAAGGGAAAGGCAAAGCAGGGCAGGGTAAACAGTTGAGGGGTGGCTAATCTGAATAATTTCGATCAGTCCTAAGCTAGAGGGATGGTTCCTAATTACCTGGTCTCTCTGGATCTGGGTTGATTAAGAGGAATATTGCTTTCTGAGCTGTATGGGCCAGATAGAGGAGGTCCAGCTACGGACCGGTTTTCTTGGATATTAAAGACATGATTCCTGGCTGAGCTCTTGCTACCTTTAAGGACTAGTTAGCCCTGGGAAGGGCCGTCTCTCCCGAGCGAGAAAAATTTTTATGACAGATATCAAAGCATCACAATACACAAAGCATTTATATAGACAGCTCTTATTTATTATCTATATAATAATATAATTATTTTTATAGAAATTACTTAGATATAAATAACATATATTTATATATAAGTATATATATGCACATATATATACATGTACATATAAGACATCCATCTCTATCAACACAAAAAGCTGGCTTCTATAAACCTACTTCGGTGGTGCCACAGCAGTGGAAAATAGCTCATCAGTCCATTATTCTTGCAAACATATATTTATTGCACATCTATGATTGCTCACATCATCCTGTTTTGTCCTACGATCTCCCCTGACCCCCCACTCTACACATGCCTCTTTCACCCATCTTTGCACAATAAGACTTACTACCTCTCAAAGACTGGAATCTTTGTTTTCTTCTCTTTGGTGACACTAATCCAGACGCAAGGCTTGACATTTGTCGCGCGCTAAATGGCTGTCTGCCCTTGTGGCAGTAAGACCTTTGCAGATCTTTAAAGTCTATGTGATTTCCCCATATCATTAGCTCTGTCTATCAGTTTCCCTTTAGTGCTTAATGTGTGTACATGGGGTGAGGTTGCTGCCTTTTTGGTGCCCAATCTTGTCTCAGGTTCAATGATAATAGTATGATGGCACAGAGGTTTGTTAAGGTAGAGAGCATGAAAGGGGCAGCCTGTGGCCTTTGACCAAATATTTGGACAGACCATATGTTGCCCTTGTGTACTGACTTTAAGAGTCTTATTGTCAGGAGGACAGCTTCCCATCCCCCTTAACTTGTATAACTCATTTTTCTAATCTAGCCCTTCTCAAATATAGAGCAAGAAAATTAAGCCCTGACCACCTTTAAGATTCCATCATTTGTAGTGAATGAACTTCTCTCTAGGGTGGTACCAGCTACGACCATCCTTGAAAGAATTAAGAAAATAGATCGTTCTTACAAGGCTGAATTCTCTCTAGATTTCGGTGTCCTTTATGTGAACTAAGAAATAATGTTTGTTTTGTCTCCTTCACACGTGTGCTCTGTGGGTAAAAGGCAAAGATGCTTTTAAAGGCAGTTAAGTAATGGTAAATTGCCAAACATATCCATTCTTCACCTGAATGTAGCCAACAGGTCAGGCTTCTCTTTAACCTGTGAGTCGGCATAAGCCATGGTTCATCCACTATCGACCTGGAAGGATTGATTAATAAGTCCTTTCTTCCCATGTTCCTCTACCACTGGGAACTCCCTGCAAGAGCCCTCCATGCCAGTTGAGGGAGCATGGAATATTATTAGAATATAATATTCTATGGAATATTCTATGGAGAACATGGAGGAATCCATGTTCTCTGGAGCAAAAAGTTCCTCTGTGCTGTGGGACAACCACGGGAGCCAGCTTGTCTTATTCTAGGCCACAGGAGACTGGGCTTGTATCTTAGTGGGTAAGCAGAGCACTTTCAAACAAGGAGAGCCCTCACCATATCTAAGGGCAGATAGGAATAAATTGTCTCCGTATTATTATTCTAGTGGCCTAGAAAATAAGTTATTAAATGGCACAATTTGCCTTTTATTTTTCTTTGGATGCCTACCGTTTGACTTGAATTTTAGAAATTACTTGAAACGTCCTTTTTATAGAAATTACCACTCTTGGGAAGGTCACGGAGGGTTGAGGCTTGATTTGGGAGCTAGAGAGGGGCTGATAACAAGGTTAGGACTTGTTTGTTGAGCTGAGTTTTTGGAATTAATCCATTCATGCTTGGCTCTCACAGAATGCTCCCAGGTCGCCAGATGTGTGCAGCTTGAGGAGGAGCTGGTGGTCTCTCAGATATCACAGCCCCCTCCCTCCCTGAGCCCAGTATGGAGGCAAGAAGTAACCAGATCTTCCACTGTGGATACAACAACCCAATAACCCAACTACCAGTGCTCCCTCACAACACAAGGGCAGAACATTCACATGACTGTGTTGTGATGTAAACAACTGAATACCTGAATAGCAAGTTGGATGATGGATCACATAGGAATTTCTAGATATCAGAAGGCAGACACGTTTTTCTGCCTTTGGAGCTGTGAAGATCTATGTGTACATTTTTGTCACATTATTCCCTGGTTGGAAGTCCCAAACTCCTCCGTTGATAATCCAAGTCCTATCTGAGCTCTAATATACAGCTACATTTCTTCTATTGCAAGAAATTTCATCTGATTTCTTCAATTCCTAGAGATCACTCTTTACTGAAAATTCTGGCTGTATCCCAAAATTTAAAATGTCAAGGTATATTATTATATATTGCTTATTCATCATTTAATAGGTTTTAACTACAATCCCTAAATTGTCTATAAATACCTGAATCTCTCTCTCTCTTTCTCTCTGTTTCTCTGTCTGTCTCTCTGTCTCTCTGTCTCTCTCTCTCTCTCTCTCTCTCTATCACACACACACACACACACACACACACACGATTTCTCATAAGAACCTCTGAGAATCTATGATATCAGTTCAGGGGGTCCATAGCTACCACCTTTTAATAACTGTATAAACTGGATTTTCCTCATAAACTTCTGACCAAAACCTTGCATATCACAACGGAACTGAATGCAAAAACAGGTATGACAATACAGTTGTGTTCCTTGATGCCGGACATTAAATATATTTGTAAAAATGTAAAACAACGCAATTCACTTCGTTATTTTCATTTTGAAATCTATAGCTACTTTAAAATTTTTCTTCCTTATGGAAACATGTATTAGAAACTTTACTGTTATTTTAACTGAATTGACAAATGGTTTAAAAGTCTTAGTTTTAATTTCCAACGTTTTAAATATCAACAGTATAATCCATAAGCACAGAAGCTCCCTGGAGTCCTCACCGATTTTTAAGAATTTAAAGGTGTGCTGAGAACAAAATGTTTGAGGACTTCTGCCCTAGTTCATTGCAACCTTTTGTTTTTGTTTGAGCACTGAGAACAGGATAGCTCTACAAACAACCACCATGTACAGTGAAGTACAAGTTCATAAGCAGTATCAGTAATGGTCTAGAGGTGAGGATTTGGAGCCCCAGAATTTTTGATGTGGAAGAAAGGGGATCAGTTGCCTGCTGTGGAAGGTTGGTATATGTAGGAGGTGGAAGATATGAGAGGGGGGCATTATCGAGAAAGGATGAGCCAATGAAGCACAACAGGGGGCTGCAGAGAGATATGTTCCCTCTCCCCGTGGGTTCTCCCTCCTTGCACCCCCAGTATTTTCACACACCACCCAAGTTCCAGCTAGAGGATATAAGAAGGGTGGGCTTAGCAGGTAAAAGAGGACGCATATCAAGACTTAGGGCTTTACCAGAGACATCCATCTACTGGTGGAGTTATCTCTGAAGTAGGAAGGTACGTGCTCCAGAGGGTGGCTGTCTTGAAAATAATAATAAAAGGGAGGGGCACCTGGGTAGCTCAGTTGATTAAGCATCCCACTCTTGGATTCGGATTAGGTCATGATCTCACAGTTTGTGGGTTTGAGCCCTGTGCTGGGCTCTGTGCTGACAGTGCAAAGCCTGCTTGGAATTCTCTCCCTCTCCCTCTCTCTCTGCCCCTCCTGATCTCTCTCTCCCTCTCTCAAAATAAATAAACTTAAAAAAAATAGAGGGAAAGGATAGTTAAAGAGACTTATCTTCCAGGGAGGAGAACACAGCTCTAAATAAAGCTTGAAAGAAAGCTTTCTGACCAAAGGCCTATTTAAAAAAAAAAAAAATTGTGTCTGAATTATTTCTTTGAAAATATATACACTGCTCTTTTGTAAATGCTTATTTAGCACAGAAGATTTGTGATCTATGTCACTTGCTTTTTGTGCATAGACAGACTGTATATCTGGACAGCTTCTACTGAGTGTTTTTCATTTTTGTACACTCTTCTTGAACACACTTATCCATTTCAACTAATTAAAGTATCTATTGTATCTATAACCCATCCACGTTTTTCTCGACAGCAGAAAGCTATCTTCCCCTGAATATGTTTATCCTCCATTAAATCTTTGCCTTGACCTGCACTCTCCTTACATATTCATTTCTTTTCTTTTCACTTTCAAACAATTTCCAAAATTCCAGCGTAATAATGTAGTCACGTATGAATAGAGGACTGAAATCCAAGTCAGAGGGCTAACATTCTGCAACTCTCCAGTTATTTGATCTTGAACATTCTTGCCACTTTTCTGTGACTCAAGTGTTTGATTTGCAAAATTATTGTAATGGTATCCAATTTTTTCATATCTCATAGAAAGTCTTAGAGGATAAAGGGGTAGCATATATGAATCTATTTTGGTTATAGGCAATGCACTAGGCAAGAGGCAACATGTATGGTATCATTCATCATACTGTGTTACCCCGACATCATGTTCTGACCTCTCTACTCTTCATTTCTTGTTCTCAAGCTCTGGTTGTCTTGTTGCTGTAAGCAAAACCTTCACTCATTTACTCAATAAGCTTCTAATGGGTTGCTGACTATGATTTAAACATTATTTTGGGAACCGTGGATGTAAGTTGGGTAAGATATGACTTTTATGGCTCTCTTTACCATAAAAAAGCTACAGATTATTCTATAAGACACACATACAAGCAGAATGTACTAGCCAGGAAAAGTTAGCGTCTGCTGTGGTAACAAATAGCCCCCAAATCCCAGTGACTTAACCCAATGTGGTAGTTAGTCTCCAAAGAAGACCAGTGGCAACCCCTCCTTTCCCTGGATATCCATGACGACTCCCCATCATCTTTCCCCTCCCCTTTCTCCTTCCCTAGAACATGGGCTGGTCTTGGGACTTGCTTTGACCAACACCATACGCTGGGTCCAGATGTAGTTGTCAGGAGGTCTGGAAGACTCTGCCTTTGCTCTCTGGGAATGCGACCATTTTGTCGTAAGGAAGTCTACACAAATCTGTTGGGAGAAAGTCCCTGGAGAATTATAAAGTGCTGTTGTTTTAAGCTCTTACATTTTGAGCTCTTTTTGTTATCTAGCTAGAGAAGACTAAAACAGCGTAAAGTTTATTATGGCTTGGCAAAGAAGTTCTGTTCCCTAGAGACACATAGGAACCCAGACTAACAGAGGTACCACCTTCTTACAGCTATCCCATCAATAACACAAGGCCTCCTTGGTCACTGCAGCAGAGGAAGGGAGCACTCAAATGTGTCTATGTGCTCCAATGACCCTTAACGCTTTTGCTCACCTCCTCTTGCTAAGTCTGCTCATATGGTTCTAATAACTGCAAGACGGTAGAGCTTTACCATCTTCCCACATGTCCAAAGAGGTAAAGGAAAACTCAATATGCTAAGCACTAGAACTGTTTCTGACACAGAGCCTCAAAATATAGTGGTGCAGGGGTGCCTGGGTGGCTCAGTTGGTTAAGCGCCTGACTCTCGGTTTGGGTTCAGGTCATGATCTTGCCGTTGGTGAGTTCAAGCCCCGCAATGGGCTCTGTGCTGATTGAGTGGAGCCTGCTTGGGATTCTCTCTCTCTCTCTCTCTCTCTCTCTCTCTCTTTCTCTGCCCCCTCCCCTGGCTCTCTCTCTCTTTCTATCTCAAAATAAATAAATATACTTAAAAACTATACAGTGTACAAAGTGCTAGCATAGACAAAAACATGTCCTATTCTGGGTGAGTCAAAAAAGGCAGCTGAGATAAGCTACTGGCTGAGCTTCAGGCGAAAGGGGAGGAAGGAGGAGGCCAACAGAGAAGGGAGGTAGGACAGAGTCTGGCAAGCACAGAGTCATGGTGAGGAGCGGCACATGCTGACAACGGTATGAAGTGCAAGCAGCTGGAGCATAAACTAGCTAGAGACGAAGCCAAACACAAAGTAGAATGTTTTGCGTCATATGCAATGCGACTAGGTCTGTTCTGTAAACTATCATGACTCTGGTGGAAGAATTGAAAAGAGAAACAATCAAGGCATGATGCATTTTAAGGTGGAAAAGACACTGTAAGGCGTGGGTTAGAATGAAGAAATACTGGCAGAAAAATATGATACTACAGCAGTGTAGGCAGGATGTTGACATGATGGGCAGACTCACCCAGCAATTCTGAAGTAAGACGGATAAGAACAGGTGGTCATAAATGTATGATATATGGAAAAGAAGTGAGAGGAGGGAGCCAAGAATGATCATGGGAGTGACTGCTTGAGATACAGCATGGCGGATGTGGGGTCTGTGGGGAGAAGGCAGACAAAGACATTGAGTTTTATTTTGGACCCACTGAGGTGGGGGTGTCCATAGCAAATCCAGATGAAAAATGTTGCACGATTGAGCAAACAACCTTGAAGGTGGGACAGTCTCAGTGATGGAGCACATGGGCAAAACCACTCGGGAAGAAAAGCACGTGAATCCAGAGGGATGAGCTTCACGATTTCTAGAGGATCCCAAGCCCACGGATAGAGTAGAAATGGGAGGCCCCGAGAGGGCCTTCACGGAATTTTGCTGGGTTCACAGAGATTGGGCCGGCATATTGATTGAGGGTACAGCACAGCTATTTCAATATGTCCTTAAAGGTATAATACGGAAAAGTACAATCACTACCAACGTTGGCAGCCTTCCTTTTAGTTCACTAAACTAGTTTGAGTTCTCGTTTTTTTAATGATTCTGATTTCCTTCCTCAGTGGAGACTTTATAGTTGAGAAGAACATATTTTAGGGAGAGAAAGTGCATTTTAACGAACCTAAAAACCTAACTTCCTCATTACAGACAAGATACTGTTGGCGTTGGAAAGAATGGTCGTGTCCACCTTTTTCCTCTCCCCCCCCTTCTTTTTTTTCCATTACTTTACAAAGAAAAGGTGAAACGTACCTTTTCGGCTTCTGGTTCTCTACAGCGTCTGATACAGGCATCCGCCCGAACCAGGTTCCCGAATCGAGCGCCTAAGCAAGGAATTCAATGCAAAGCAGAAAACAGCGCTTTCCTTCAACGTTTTCACTGATACCAACTTGAAGGTGGGGGGGGGGGGGGGGGGGGGGGGGGAGGCTGAGCCCATTACTGGCTACCTAAGCAAGTTCCTTCCTTTTCCCCCCTGTTGGAAGGACGGGGCTTTGCTGAACTCTGCTTGAGGCCTGTGGTTATTTTGATGTAGTCGGTCTAATGTCATTAGACAGGAAAACTGGCACTTGAGCCAAATTACACAAGTGTGTGTGCTTTAATGTGCACCTGGGATTCAAAAAAAGGGAAAACAGAACCCCAGATGCCTTTCTTTTTCTTTTGGGATTCGGCCCTAACACCATTTTGTTTAAATTTCATAGGCTTACGTTTCATCAAAGTAGAATGTGTTTATGTAAAATTACATACCAGATGTTCGCTGCCGTGGTAGTTGCAGGGTATATTATTGCCAATGTGACCCTTGTGGATTCCACAATTCTAAACCGAAGGAAGGTTGTTTGTATAAGGTTTCAGCCGTAGACAGCGTAGAAATGTGGTAACCCGGGGCCTGTGCTCTCAGGGCCAGATCCGCTTTCTTTTTTTCAACTATCTCTTTGAGGAACGGAGATCTCAGAGCTTGTAAACGTTGGCGAGGGAGAGTGAGGCCGAGTCCCGTGGCGGCAGACTGAATACAGGGACTGGCGCTTCTCAAGCTTCCTCTTGCAGCAGAATCATCCGAGCGCTTTAGAACCCAGGTTTGAGAACCACCGCCGTGGACACATAGAAGGAGGGGGAGGGCAGAAGCAGCAAGGGGCAAACGAAACGCAGTCACGGAGGTCCAAAGGAACCGACGAGTAGAAAGGCATCTTCAACACGTGGTCTCCAAATGCACGGCGTCAAAATCGCCTGGGCGCTTTTTAGAACTGCAGATCGGGGGACTCCACCTGGAGCCTACTGGATCACAAACTCTGAGGATCGGGACGAGCAAAATGTCTCGTGAGTTCCCAGTATGACTCTGACGGCCCCTGAGTTTTGAGAACCAGTGAACCACAGTGTGGGTGCATCAAGCCAGCTGCTTTGACTCCAGAAGCGATCTCCAGATCTCATATTTTTAAAGACCAGGACCTAGGACCTACCAATGATACATATACCAGATCGGTCTGGGGGTGGGGCCCCGGCTTCGTATTTTATCCAGGTGATTCCAATCTGCAGACAAGTTGGCAGATGGCTTCCTTAGTCCCGGATAAATAATATCTCAGCCTACTGAAAAACCTTTGTGCTCTGATGTTGAAATCATAATCAGCAATTCTTAAGGTGTCCAGGAATATTGGAGAGATTCGCTATGCCTGTAGGGGGAGCAATTGTCTTCACTGTCCACAAAGGGAGGGAATGAGCTGGGTATTGCGGTTCCCAGCTGAGGCAACTGAAGCTTAGTGAGGCCATCATTCTAGTAAATATAGAACCAAAGTGTCGGTAGAAGTTTGGTAGCCCTGGAAATCATCCAAAGAGTAAACGAGGCAGCCTGTAAAATAACAGTTTCCTTCACTGAAAGAAGACAAGCAAGTCTGGGTGACCATTTGCACAGATGTTGTCAGAGGAATCCCTGAAGTGAGCTGGAGTTAGGACAAGGTGGTACCTTAGGTCCTGTGGAATTAGATTCCCTAATATTTTGGGGATTGCCATGTCATTATTCCAGAAAATCAGAAAGGTAAACTAGGATTAAAATCATGTAGCAGAATCACTTAGCCTTGAAAAATTATTTGCAAATCTATTTGTATTTTATCTGAATTCTGCTATTTTATATAAACCTCTTTACACATTTCTAATCAAGATTTGGAAAATATCCATAATTAGTCGTGTCAATATGCTTTCTTAATATTTAATACCAAACTATCAAGGCAATTCAGGGAAAGCAATAGTAAATTGATATTAAAAATTCCATCTCCATTCCAAGCTCTTCCTCGAAATCCGGACTCCTCTATTTAACTGTCTATCCTGCTTCTACACTCCAGCTGAAAGGCATGCGTTAAATCCAACTCAGAACCTCATTCCCTGTGGTAGGTTGTTGATCAATGAGTTGTCTCCCTTCCCCCACCGGCAGTCGCATCTTTGCCCAAACTTCTCTGGGAGCAGTAAATGTCCCTGCCCTAGGGATGTTGGTCGGGCTTTTGGACATGCATCTTGGTTGGCCAATAGGATGTGGGGGAGGTGGCAGTTCCAATTCTGAGCCAGAGCCAAGGAGGCATTGTGTGCGTTGCTTTGCTTTTGCTAGACCTTCTGTCGTCCATCTGAGAAGAACGTGTCCCATCCAGCACATTCCTGCCATGCCCGCCCAGGCCCAGGATAAAACTTGTGGGACTGTCCCAGCTTACTCCAGGCCTGCAAGCTTGAGGACAAACTTATTTTTCTATGCCATTACTGTTTTATGGTCTAGTTGCTTGGCGGCTTAATATGGCCGTCAAACTGGTTTCTCCGACAACTTTTTCCTTTCAATTTTCTTTCATTCCTGTTAGGAAAATCCTTACACGGAAACGAATATTAAAAATGTGAAGAACCACCATCTACCTGTCACCACACCTAACAGTCGTAAAAAAATATGTGCTATGTTTGGTTCTTGTTTGCTTTAAAAGGAAAGCCCAGCTATCACATCATTTCAACCACCCCCACCCAGAACTCCAGTGTGCACGTCACAAAAAACACTATTTTATTTTATAACTCTGAGGCCACTAGCACATCTAACAAAATAAAGAATCATTCTAACGTACTTTCTGATCCACTCTTGAGTGGAACCAATGGAATCTCATAAGTTATTTTTAAATAACTTTTAAGTAGAATATTATCCCCTTCCTTATCGTTATTATTATTATTATTAAGCTTATTTATTTTGAGACACAGAGTGAGTAGAGAAGGGTAGAGAGAGAGAGTGAGAGAGAGAATGCCAAGCAAGCTCTGAGCTGTCAACCCACAGCCCAGTGCAGGGCTCAATCTCACCAACCCGTGAAATCATTACCTGAGCCACAATCAAGGGTCCGACGCTTACCCAGCTGAGCCACCCAGGCGCCCCAAATGCCTATATATTTTTTAAGCTTATTTATTTATTTTGAGGGGGAGAGGGGTAGAGAAAGAATGGGAGAGAAAGAATCCCAAGCAGGCTTCACACTGTCAGCAAAGAGTCCAACGTAGAGCTCAAACCCATGAACCACAAGATTATGACCTGAGCCAAGATCAAGAGTCATTTGTTTAACTGACTGAGCCATCCAAGTGCTCCCCTCTTTCCTTATTATTAACCTGTTTTCATATCATTGGCTTGAAGAGATCAGGTTAACTATACTGTAGAAATATGTTGCATTCTAGATTTGGCTAACTGCTACTTCATGGGAGCCTTTAACTTTTTCTTGCAGCCCGGAAAGATCAGGGAATTAGAAGTTAGATCTAAGGCTCTATTAGAATGAAATTCAAAAATATGCTCTGATAGGGGAAGAAGAATGCTCTATAGTTGGTGCCATGGACTGCATACTATATCATATCAGTAGCCATATGATGCCCGTTTATCTCATGTTTATCTCATGAAATATATCATTTCCTTATATACAGTTCAATATTTTTAATAAAAATTCAGTAGAAGGGCGCCTGGGTGGCTCAGTCGGTTGAGTGTCTGACTTCGACTCAGGTCATGATCTCACGGTTTATAAGTTCGAGCCCTGGGTCGGGCTCTGTGCTGACAGCTCAGAGCCTGGAGCCTGCTTCAGATTCTGTCTCCCTCTCTCTCTGTGCCTCCCCCATTTATGCTCTGTCTCTCTCAAAAATAAAAGTAACCATTAAAAAAAATCTTTAAAAAATTCAGTATATATATTTTTCCCCCTTCTTACACAGAAGATGGGGAAATATATACATTTTCTATTTCTTGCCTTTTTTTTTTTACTTTAGAATATATTCTGCAAATCAGTATATGCATTCCATATCAGTATATGCAAATCTCTTTATTCCTTTCTTTAGCTGCATAATATTCCCGTGGGTAAATATACCACAGTTTATTCAACCAGCCCCATGGATGGACATTTGAATTGGTAATCTTTTGTTAATAAAAATAATGCCACATTTAATAAAATTCTACATTTGTTCCATTTTATTTTTGCAGATGTATTTTTGGGATTGAGTCCTAGAAGCAGGATTGCCGAATCACAGAGTAAGTGTATATTTAACATTGTTACACACTGCCAAATTCTCCACAGGGGCTGGACCATTTTGCATTTTTGCTGGTAATGTAGGAGAAATAAGCATTCTCCCCAGCCTTGACATTGGAGTAAGTTATCAGACTCCTCCACGTCTGTAGAGTTACATTTCTTTTCTTATAAATGAAGCTGAGCGTGCATTCAGAGTTCACGTGTCATTTGTATTACTTTTCCTTTGACTCATCTTCTCATATCTCTTATTATTTTCCCAGGGAGTTGTTGGCTTTGATCTTGTCAATTTTAGCAGATTTTTCATTTATTAGGGTTATTCACCCTTTTTAAAACCCAATACTTTATCATTGCCTTTTGCTTTTGCCTTTTGGGGAAGGAGCTCCTAAAATGTGTTATTACTGTTCTTAAGTGAGATTCTTTTGCCCTGTTCTTTGTTATTTGATCTTTGTCAGATTTTGCAACATCTTTAGTCTTTGTTATCAACAATCCACTGAAATAATAGACATTTTTTCTATATTCTGGAATATTTTAAGCAATATTACATCATTTGGTCTTTACAGATTTGGTAAACTTTCTGTATGAAATCTCAACTTATCATAAGGATTTTGCTTTTAGGTTGTTGTTTTTTTGTTTTTTCCTTCTGTGAGTATTGATCAGCTTAGATGCCTTATTTCTACTAGGGATGTTTTGTTAAATTATAGTTTCCAAGAAACTTATCCCTTTCATCCAGGTTTTCAAATTCATTTGAGTAGATGTGTACAGAACAGCTTCTTATATATTTATGTGTATTTGAAATTGCATTTATTTTTGTTGCTGTTTTGTTTAGTTTTTTGAAATTTCACTTGTTAAAAATATTATTTCCTCCTTAATATGTATTTGTGCCTTCTCTCCTGTATGGATTAAGTAGCTAGCTATTTGGCTGATTCATTGATCTTTCAAAGGACCAGCATTTGGTCACATTCAATGATTTAAGCCATGTTTTCAATAATTTCTCATTAATTACTTCATTATCTCTTATTTCCTTCTGGTTTCCTTTGCTTTATTTTGTCCTGTTCCTAGATTTTTGAGTAAGAAGCTTATTCCATTAATTCTCATTTTTATTATACCAAACAGTCAGTGTTCTGGACTGCCTGAGTCCTCTGTTACTCGTGGTCCATGAACTCCACTGTGAAATATTTTTATTGTTCTCTATCCTCTGTTTTTATTTCCATTTCCTCTTTGGTCTAAGAGATCTTCAATAATAAGTCTTATTCTTTTTTTAAGTTCTCAGTTTTTTCTAGGTAAATAGAAGTGTGTGCGTGTGGGGGGGGCATGCGTGTTTTGGTTACTGTTACTGATTTTTATTTTCATGGCATTGGGATCAGACTGTGCTATTTTTATTGTTTTTTATTTCACCTTATTATTTTTGTTTCTCAAACATTATTGACACTGTCTTTATGGTCTATCAGATAGTTTAATTCATGAATGCTCCATGGACACTTGAAGAGAAGGTATGTTCCCCATTATCAGGATTCAGAGTTTACATATATGAATGCATATATATGATTTATTTTATTGATTATGAAGCTTAGTTCATGTGGTTGTTGAGTACTTGAAACGTGGTTTGTCCACATGGAGATCTGATGTAAGTATAAAATACCAGCCAGATTTTAAAGACTTAATATGAACAAACAAATAAAAATATGTTACCAATAAGTCTTTAAATTGATTACAAATTGAAAATACTTTGGATATACTGTGCTAAATGAAATTTAAAGTTAAATTCTCTTGTATTTTTTTTTAATTTTTTTATCTGGGCTTTTGGAATATTTAAATTTACATGTGAAGCTCATATATGCAGGTTTCATTATATTTCTCAGTTCTACATCCTTTTTAAGTTTTTAGTTCATTAAGTTGAGTTTCTTATGATTAAGGTGTTTTTCTGTGTACCTTCTATAGTTTCTGTTTTATAAGAATTGCTAATTTTGCTGTGTTATTGGACAGATCTGTAGTAATATTTACTGCGTCTTCATTTTTATGACTTTTAAGCGTTATGTCTTCTAAAGCCTTTTTAATGGGTTTGGCTTATAGGTAACTTGTCTGGTACAAAAGTCAGACACTGAAAATGTACTTTAATTGTGAAGTTTGTCAAATTACAGCAGTGCCTATTTATGTTGTGCTCATGTGAGTAGTTTGTGTGTTTTTTTTTTCCAAATTGGTTACATAAAAACAAAATCATGTGTGGGTATCTGTATATTAAAAATAATAGACACAGATCTATTTTTCTATCATACTAAAATTGCAAATGTATTTGCTGAATTAAAAAAGCTCATGCCTTTTAGCGTTTTACCAACCAAGGAAAATCAACTACTGGGTCGCATTTTTTCATTTTCAAATAGTACTTTGAGAGATTGCACTCAGCCTGAGATACTGTCTACTGTAAATCTTAGAGCCCAAAGTACGTAAGTCGTAAAGCATAGAGGGTCTTCATGATATCTGGCTGTTCTCATTACGTACAGCAAGGAGATGAAAATTAACTTCTGTTTTTCATAGCAGCCAATGGCAGAGGTTAAAATTTCTTATTAACTGAAGGATCCTTATATGTGGGAAGACATAAACCAACAACACCAAATACGCTCCATGGTATAGAGTAAACACTTACTGAGTGTGGTTTCCTTCATCTAGTTGGTCTAGGAAGTTGGATATTCACAATATTCATAAAAATAGCACTTTGGTTGCTTCTGTAACTGAGAGTAGTATGTGGCCGCGATGCCAATAAACTTAACTGGCATCACCAATAGATTAGTAGATATTAAGTTTTATTTAAAAATAAGAAGTGGGGAGTTTTTTTTTATTTTTATTTTTTAATTTTTTTTAACGTTTATTTATTTTTGAGACAGAGAGAGACAGAGCATGAACGGGGGAGGGTCAGAGAGAGAGGGAGACACAGAATCTGAAACATGCTCCAGGCTCTGAGCAGTCAGCACAGAGCCCGACGCGGGGCTCGAACTCACGGACCGCGAGATCGTGACCTGAGCTGAAGTCGGCCGCTTAACCGACTGAGCCACCCAGGAGCCCCAGAAGTGGGGAGTTTGAAAAAAAAAATGTTTATTTATTTAGAAAAAGTGCTGGTGGGGGAGGGGAAGAGAAAGAAGGAGAGAGAGAATCCCAAGCAGGCTTCTCACTCAGCGTGGAGCCAGATGCGGGGCTCGATCTCACGACCTGATTGTGACCTGAGCCGAATTCAAGAGTTGGATGTTTAACCACCTCGAAGTTGGGATTTTAGGTGAGAATTGAAATGGATGATCAGTGGAAATAGTGCTGAAGACAAGTAGCCCTAAGAGGCTACAGGAGGAAGAAAAAAATACAAAATGACAAGGAAGAAGAAAGCAGAAAAGATGACGGTTTCAGAATTTAGTCTTGCACAAAAGATACAGAATTATATTTGATTTACTTGAATGA